>NW_009605582.1:0-36334 GCF_000690535.1 Cariama cristata | reverse complement strand
CTGCCCCACCTCCGCGCAGCTCCCTCTGCGCCTTCGAATTTGCAAACCTACCCGGAGTCGTGTAACGCTGGCTGCGGGGGGTCTGCCTGCTCCTGTCCTAACACCCGCTTGCAGAGAAACGCATAAATCCTTGTATCCCCCGCCATAAGTCTGTCCTGGGTCGTGCTCCATCACCTGGTATTTCGGGATCCCGATGCTCGTTTGGAGGAGGCATGGCTAGCTTAGGAGCTGTGCCCGTGAATTGTGGGTTTGCGTGTGCCTGTGTTCTGCAGGATGCTCCTGATGCCTGCTCCTGTCCTAACACCCGCTTGCAGAGAAACGCATAAATCCTTGTATCCCCCGCCATAAGTCTGTCCTGGGTCGTGCTCCATCACCTGGTATTTCGGGATCCCGATGCTCGTTTGGAGGAGGCATGGCTAGCTTAGGAGCTGTGCCCGTGAATTGTGGGTTTGCGTGTGCCTGTGTTCTGCAGGATGCTCCTGATGGATTTTTTTTTTTTTTAAAGGAAAAAAATCTTGAGTCTCTTTGATGGTGTGCTTTCCTTATGTGGCAGATTTTCTTGGTCTTTTTATTTACCTTCTTACGCCAAAACCCTAGGAAAACTTTCTGTCTTTTCTTAGAGAGGAGAGCAGGATCCTAGGTCCTCCTTGGCTGTGGTGGGGTTGGAGCTTAGTGCCACTGAATTGTAGTAGTAAAGTAACTTTTGCTAAATACATGCGATGCAGAGACAAATAGATCAGCTGGGACATTAATACCTTTTATATTTGTTAGTCAAAATCCTGAATCCTTCTTCATTAGTATCAATTTCTTTCATTTATATGAAAGATGCTGTGGATACTTCACTCGCTAGAATGAAATGACATCAGGTGTTTTAAGAGTAACTGTAATAAAAAAGAGCTAATGGCTCACCAAGGAATCTCTGCTGTGCTTTGTCATCCCTTTTCAGGAAAGATTAGTGAATTTCTCCTTTAATACTTCAAACTCCTACTCAGAAATTGCAGAAGAGAACGCAAAACTAATTTTTATTTTGACTCAGTTAGCGGTTGAAGATCTCCTTCGAGAGAAATGAAACACATAATTTCTTTTTCTTTTTTTTGAGAAGATGCAATTGCTTGAAGCTTCAGTTCCTGTGCTATTAAATCACAAACATCAGCAATTCCTGTATTCAGAAAACACAGAAGTTACCTGTGGATCATTTCAAATGCTTCTGTGGTAAAGTGAAGCCTGAAGGTAACTCTGGAATACTAATGTGGTCCCAACCTATTTTATGGTTTTGGTTTGCTTAGTTATTAGGTTTCACTTATGACTGACAACATAGTATTTTTTTTTTTTAGTGTTTCATTTCTCCACTTATAATGTGAAAAATAAGCATTTTATTTATGATATCAGAACAGCAATCTTCATTGTGTGCTGGAAATTATAGTATTGATGGAGAATTCCAGCATTGGATGTATAATAAAACTTTTTTTTTTTTCCTCTCAAAGCAAGCTATCTGTTGCAATCTGATAATAACAATGCTACCATAACTTCCATGAGATGTGACATCTCACTGACATATCTTGCCATAGGTGTGAAAGACACCTCACCATTGTCTGGAATGCAGTACAAAACAATTTTTACATCATGGTAGAAGTTTAATATTTGTATTTAAATAAGTAAAATCTTACCTGATTATTTATACTGGGTCACTGCTGCTTGTTTCGGAGTATCTCATTAGCTGATAGAGGATGTGAATTGGAAAGAAAATTCTTATTGTTGCTTGCAAGTATCATGGTTTGTGAGAACAATTATTTTCAGTTCCCACCTGGATGACTAGGGTTTGTAAACTTTGTAGGATTGGGTAATATCTTACTGCTCAGTTCCAGCATAGTTTGAGTCAGAATAAAGACTGACTTGCCTTAGTCTCCAAAATACCTCAAGAAAATATTTTCAGTAAGTTACCACACAGAATATTTTAGTATTGTATTAAATTTGAAAAGTCCTTGTTCAGCTCTTAAAATTAGTGTAGTCCACTTAACTTAGTGTACATCAAAAAAAAGCTTGTATTGGTGCCTGCTCATCTTGGGGGCAGCGACACCATGATCTAGTCTGGTCCCCAGTCAGAGGATGTATTTTGGAGCAGAAGGGCCCACAGGCTGTACGTAATCAGAGAGAACTCATGTCTTTCTGAGTGTACAAAGGAACTGTGCAACAAATGTGAGATTTTTTTGATTGATCTCTTTTCAAGCTCAGTGAGTGTTCAAAACAGCCCATTTAATACAGGGAAAACAGGATTTATTTTCTGCTTTTTTTTTTTTTTGCAGGAAAGTATGCACGCTTATGCAGCAAATGTCTACACATCTGTTGTAGAAGAGCTAATGAAAGGAAAGCAGCGCAAATTTATTGCTGTGGAGCAGGAATTCTTTCGACTCTGGTGGGATGCGGTAGCTACAGATGTGTACAAGCAGCAGGTAAGTTGTACTAGAGCCATGGTTCCTGCTAACAAAGAAGCCATGCTCTTTTCAGGGGACAACGAAGGGCAAAGTGCTTCACTGTAAGCTTTTTACCCAGGTCTTATGTAAGCTGTCTCTGAATCTGGTACTCCTTATGAAAGGAATGTAACTCTAAAGGCAGTTGCAAGAGGTTAAAACCCCAGCTGTAGATTAGAGTGGTAGGAGGTAGTAACCTTTACACTTAAGACTCTTTACACTTTACAGTTCTTGTTTCATCGGTGACTTACTTATTTGGGGGCATGCTAGTATAAGATGTGGGTGATTCTGAAAGAGGCTGCACCAATATCTGTTAAACATCTGAAGCCTAACACTGCTCACAAGAAGGAACTTTTTTTCTTTCCAGTTATGTACTGCTCAAAAACCTGCCATTTGTAAACAAGGATAATGCAGCAAAGAGGTGACTGTAGATTCAACGGCAATGTTTTTTTCCTGGTGAAGACATTGTGAAGTTTTATTTGTCACTTCTTCTTTCCTCTGGCATGAAACAAACATGCTGAAATCAAAGACTGGGCTGATGGCCCAGCAGCTGGTCATGTGTTCCATTGCACTGCAAGATGTTTAAGTTTTGGACCTTAAAACCAGAGGGTATACAGATGCAGCTTCCCATAGGTACTCACTCAGAACTCCATGGTCTCTTTTGTTACCAGAGTCCAGCCAACAGTAGCATATTACTTGCAATACTTTACATTTCAGTTTGTTTAAACTGCTAAATGTTTAAAGCGTCATGTAAAAAAGACCCCTATTGTCTGGGTTTTTTTTTTAACCTAGTTCTTCACTAAATTCTGAATCTTCTGTAGTGTTAAGTATTTAAATAACAGCTTATAACCTGTGTGCAGCTTATTTTTGCATGAGATATTTTCCTCTGTATAGGCAGTTCACTGTTTTTTTGTGGGCATTTTGCCCGTACTTGCCTGTTGCAGGACAATTTTCTTGTCTGTTTTTAGTTAGAAAACTGTACTGTAAGTTGGGGGGGCGGAATTAAAGAAAATAGCATAGGAACTACTCTGTGCAGGGGCAGAAGAGTACGGTAACTTTTTAAGGTAAGTTGAACTTACTTCAAGTATGTTATGATGCTATAACCCAAATATAAAGGCCTGTGTTTCTAGTATCTGTTCTTGCTATTATGTGGAATCCAGAAGAGTAAATGTGTATTGCATTTGACCTCAGTAGTGCAAAGCTAGTACATGTGATTTAGCCTTTAATTTCTTAGCCTAATTACTGGTAACTGTTGCTTTTACGCATTTTTATTCCATTCTCTAGTTATTTTATAGTTGCTTCTCTGAAAATTAAAATTATTAAAAACAAATTCCTCTTAAACCTGTATGTCAAACATTGAATCTATAATATTTAAGAGCTATGAGGCTTGCTGATAAATGACATGTTTTTAAGATTAGCATGTTGCAAATATGGGGCCTTGAAATTAGGTCACTCTGGTTACTGTCCTGCTTTTTTCACTTGAACTCTAGCATTAATGATTTTCTGTAGTACAGGCTCTCTGGTTTTAATTTTCCCCTTTTTTTTTTCTTAATTTAGTGGCTAACTTGGAATACAGAATTTAATTCTAGTTTCTTTTTGGAATGTCTGCTTTGGATTAGAGCGATAGCATTAAAAACTAGTAAAAGATACGGCCTGGGTACTGAAGCTGATTTTACATTTCAGACAAGAGAAACATGCAGGAGTGAAATGTATTGCAGCAGTATTCAGCCAGATATGAACCCCTTAGTTCTCAGTGCATATTATTTCCACAGTATTTTCTTGTGTGAACCATTCTTGTCGCCTTGCCCTGGCTTGATGCCTGAGTGTTTTAACTAGGGGAAAAAAAGATGTGTAGCCACTTCTGTCTGGTTTGTAGGAGTCAGTTGATGTAAAGACAGTAGTAGCCTACTGCTTGTAGTACTGCTGCCTCTGTTTCCTCTGTTCCTCCTTCCTTTTGCCCGGTTCTGGTCAGCAAAAGTGCTTGTCATTAGAGATACTGATTCCTATTTTTTCCTAGGGTTGCATATTATTTAAATTACTTGAATTATTTTTCTTGTGTTTTCAACCTCTCAGTGGTTCCACAAAACTTAAATTAAAAAAAGTTTCCATAGCCCAAAGTTTGGATCAGAGGTATCCTTTGGACATCCATCCAAATGGGGAATAATTGCCACAGATGCTTTTCGTGTAGGTCAGGACGAGTTCTGTGCTGACACCAGATACCAGTTATCTGGTCTGCCAGCATGCTAATCAGTCACCACAGTCAGCTGGAACTAATTTAGGAATGCTGAGCCCTGAAGCATTTTCACAACATTGTGAATGAGAGAAGTGATTATAATCAAAATTGACAATCTGGCATTGTATCTGAGCAGACACTGAGGGTTCCTGGGGAAATAAACATAATAGCTCTGGAACTGGCATCCTACATGACAGATTAAAAAAAAAAAGGATGGAGATTAAAATACGTATTTATATAAACTTTCTTTGTTGGAAGTTTGAGGTATCTTTGAAGTTCTAGGTAGTGAAGTAACTATAATAAAAACAGAAGACTCCCTGACACTTCTAGAAGGGGACACAGACTATTACTCCCTCCCTCCAAACAATGCCACCCACTTCATCCAGCACATTTGCTGAAAGTTGTACTTGTCAACATACATGTTGTTTCTAGTGGCTGAAATTTAAAACAAAACAAAAACAAAACCCAGAAAAACCTTGAACAGTTGAACAGACCATAATATATTGACAGGTTTTAAACTAGGAAAAAGAGACGAGAAGTGAAGGTTAGCAGTGGGTTTATCAGGCAGGCAAACCTGCTATATGTGGTATAAATATTTCTTAATAAAGTATTTTGTCTTTCACAAGTTGGGCAACATGTCCATGCTCTGAAGGCAAAGCAGATGCATACAGAGTAAAAGGGATATGCTTGTGGCCATGGTGTGATGGCAGACACTGTCTCCCTCCTGGATCCCAGAGATCTCTGTCTCTAAACTGTTACAGAGGTAGTAGGCTAAAGGAAAACCTGGGAGCCTGGCCATTGCTGCTTGCATGGGGTTGCATGTTGCGCTCTCATCCAGCCACCAGGTGCCTTCCCTAAGCCAAGACAGATGCAGAAGGAGGAAGACTTTGGGAGAAGCACTTGTATCTTCTGTTTTAATCCTCCAGCTTTAGTTGGCTTGAGGGAGGATCCTAGGCTGCTGCCAGTGCAGTCTATGGGGAGAAGTCTGGTGTTTAGATTGTGTAAAGGTATGGTAACAGCCCTGCTGAGAAACACTAGAAGGTCAGGGTCTACCTGGCAGTGCATGCTTTGTGCCTGCTACTAGGTTTCAGTGTAAGCTGCATAAATCAATGCACTATGCAGCACATTAGTATGCTTTTTTCCCCCTTCTTATTTTGATAACACTCAGTACAGACAACCTTTTATCCCACTTTTGTCTTGGATGCCTTCTTGACAAGTGTTGTGTCTAGGTAATGTGCTGAGATCTGAAATGAATTTGCAGCCTTTTTGGCTAAGTCTGAAATGATGTTTAAGTTCTATGTCATAATTTCAATATTATAGGTCCATCAGTTGCTTCAGGAGGGACGATTGGAATTTGTCATTGGAGGGCAAGTGATGCATGATGAAGCTGTGACACTAATTGATGATCAAATTTTACAGTTGACAGGTATGCATATTTGCATTTAACTTTTATTTTTCAGTTATGACCTTGGGGGTTTTGTTTGTTTTTCATTTCTCCACTCCAAGATTGCTATTATTTTCTTACACTTGAAAAAATGATTATTTTTTACTTGCTGGTGGGTTATCTGTATAGAAATCTTTGCTTTAAAAAAAAAACAAACACAGCAGTTCTACAGTAAGCAGAAAGGTTACCAAAAACTGGCTTAGAGTTTAATCAATGCCAGTTATAAACTCCTTTGGAGCAGAGGCCTTTTGTGTGTGTGTGTGTTTGAGAGCTTAAGCTCCTGGGAAGATAGTTATGGTGAAACTGAGGGTATGAAACACTCTGGAAGAAAACACCTGGTAGCAATGCAGAGTGTGGGGAGGCTGTATTGTTTAGGCAAAGTCTTCTGCAGAACAGGGGCCATAGAATGTCACTGAGGTCACCTGAACTTAGTTGAAAGACTTGCTTGGTGAGCAAACCCCTATTTGTAATCATGATCATCAGCTTCTGTTAGAAATAGGTGCCTATTTCCAAGAGTTGCACTATTTCCCATTTTAATATTCTTGCTTCTGCTTCCCGCTGTTTTTATGTTACACCTCTCCATCTAATGGTTTAAAGAATCTTTTAGTATTTAGGTTTATCTCCATCTGGTTAGTGAAGAAAGAAACAGGATAAATCATGCCCTGTGCTATAGATGCCTATAACATGCCATAAGGGTATAGCATGCTTTTTTGGGGTGGGAAGAGATGCATTAGCACCAGCTGTCTGTCATGGCTGGTATAAACCCTGCCCATTTCAGGGCTACATTCTGGGCAGCTTTCTACATGGGAGAGTAAAGGGTCAGAAAACTCCTTTAACATTTGCTGAATCTGACTGCGCAGCACCACAAGCCTTGTTCTTGCTTATCGGCGTTTATCAGCAGTGCAGGGATAACAACTGCTTTTGCATCTCAGTGAGTCGCCACCTCATACTCTGGCCAAGAGGAGGAGAGGGGGTGAACATTATCTCCTTTTTTCTCATCTGAGTCCTGTGTTTAAAGGTTGTTATATGGGTTTAGGACACTGAACCCTGGACTTCTCCAAAGAAAATATGAATATTGACTGAAGAGTCCTTTTGTTAAATGCAAATACAGATTTTTCTTTTATTGGCGTTAGCTGCAAAACCCATTATTTCTAATTTAATTTTTCATTCTGTGTATAAATTTTTTTAAAAAAAAAAGAAAATGCAAGTTTGGTAATTTATTCAGCATGAACAAAAATACTAATATATTTTTAAATTCCCATTTATTTTTCATGAAAGCACTCTGCTCAGTTTAAATATGAGTACGTACAAACAAAAGAACGTGTCCTTGTGTTGTGTGTAGAGTTCATCTTGAGAAGACAAAGCCATGCAGATATTTGGGGTCTACATTTCGTGTCTTCTGCTGTCTGTCCAGCCAGCTGTGTTTTGGAAGAGCCTAGCAAGCTCTGCTTAAAATGTGCTTCAGTCAGAAGAGTTAAAATAAACACATTGTTTGTGAATATTTTCACTAGAGAAGACATTAACCATAGGAAAGATAAAGTGAAAAGAGAATGCCTTGCAACCTCAGATATTCAAATGTGATATTAAAATTTGGAATGGAGTGCATTCAAAATGGGGAAGATATGGTTGTATTTTCAAATAGTTCTGAGCACAATTCCAGAACTGTGAAATTAAGATCTGCAATTTTTCTTTTTTTTTTTTTTCTTTTTTTTATAATGAGGATCCTAGTGCGATATACTGGAGTTCTGTATAAAATCTGCTGCCTTGCTGGTTGTTTTACTTTCTATCTGAGTTTATTCTATTGTCTGATCTTTCTAGTTTGGGGGTTTCTTTTTTTGAAACTTATTTCAATACAAAATTAGTAACGTTGGTTGTAAATAACATCTTGTATCAAGATCGCTATTAACCTTTGGCTTTTTTCTTATTTTACAATTGAGGATCATACTCATACTAATTTTGTTTACTGGATGGTTTCCCTGTCCCTTTGTCATTGATATGAGACTGAAATTTTCTGAGAACGGGTGGTATGATTTGAACAAACACAAACTAAACCCTAGCTTCTTGTTTGAATGCAGACTCCAACCTGGCTATTAGCGTTAACCTAATCTGTATCTAAGTACTTTTTCCCAGGCCTGTCTCCAATCATAATTTCTTTTTGTTATTCATCTTTTGTGATGTTAATAAGTTGTACTTGGCATAGCAAAATAAATATTGTCAGTAGGAAACTTTCTGCTGTGAATCATTAAATTCCTGAAACTGTAAATGCTTTAGAAAACAGCAACAAAGAGCTATCCTTTAAGTGCTTATCTGTAATAATATATGCCTATTAAATTTATAAAATGAACTTATAAAAGTGTTCCTAACGCAAATGAATTTTGCTTTGCAGAAGGCCATGGATTTTTGTATGAAACTTTTGGGATCAGGCCTCAGTTTTCTTGGCACGTTGATCCTTTTGGAGCTTCAGCTACAACACCAACTCTTTTTGCTCTGGCTGGTTTTAATGCTCATCTTATTTCTCGGATTGACTATGATCTGAAGGCTGACATGCAGAAAAACAAGGTAAAAATACTCTTAGGAATGAAACCCATTGCCAGCTCTACTTACGGTAGTCTCAACCATGACATTAAGATAAGCATCTCTCTGATCTGTGCAAGAAAATGTAGGTTTTTCTTCTCTAAAAGTGACATGCTGGTTGCATGTAGTAATGGTAAAATATAGTCTAGCCTGAAGAAGACACAAAATGTGGGCAGCTGGACAAGGCTAAGTGGGCATTGAATTAGGAGTGTTGGAACTGGAGGCATCTAGAATGGGTTTCAGCTTCCCCTGAGAAAATCTTAGATATGTTGGGTTTTATATAGGCTGTTTTAAAGTATAATGTGTATGTCTGGGCACAGTGGTTGTCATACTTGGAACATTTACTTGTGCCTGTAAAATTGTTAATACTAGGTCAGTTAATTAGTGGCAGCTAATCATATGTTTGCTGAATTCAGTTTTTGTTTCATGTTCTGCCTTCTCTCGCACAGTAAATATTTTTCTTCTCCTATGCACAGTAAATATTTTTCTTTTCATATCACAATGTTGAATCCTGATCTGTCATCAGTTTTACACTAAATTGTGTTAAAATAAGGGGCTTTCACTAATATGAGCTGGGCATTAGGCAGTTTTTATGAATATTGTGTGAAACTCAAGCATCTCTGAAGAAGACAGCAGAATTCTTGTTGAATTTGGTGAAGCTAGGACCTACCAACTTATGTTTGCAGTGAATTGCAATATTTCCTTTCTGCTAAAATTTTTTATGAGCTTTTGACAATCTTTTCCAATCTAACTTTTTTTTTCTGGCACTTCACAGTCTGGAGGCTTCCAAAACTGTAAAAATTCTGTTTCAGTTGATTAACATTGATTCCCACTGACTACAGTGCAATCCAGACTACATCTGGATCTTTCCTAGCTTATGGGTGTTCAACTTCCACTGAAACAAGTGAGGTGTAATGCCTGTGATAAGCTAGGCTTACATCTGGATCGTAGCGGTATGCTTGCAGTGTGCTGGCTCTTCTCCTCCATCAATTTGACTAGAAAAAGGCAACGCTATAGCCTCCCATATGTAGTGTGTGACCTTGCTTGGGGTACTATTGGCTAGTCTTAAGTAAAGGCACTTAAAGTATTACAGGTGGTGGAAGGGAAGATGGGCACTCTGAATTCTTCAGATATTCATGATGCTTGTTATCAAGAGTAACAGTTTCTTACCTTTTTTTCTTTTCCAGAAGCTTCAGTTTGTATGGCAGGGCTCTCCTTCCTTATCTGAAAGACAGGAGATCTTCACCCATGTTATGGATCAGTACAGCTACTGTACCCCATCGCAAATACCTTTTTCAAACAGGTGTGAAGATTTCCCAAATAGACAGAAATATTGATCACTTCTGAGAGTTTACATTGTTGGAGTTTAAGCATTTTCTTTGACTGTTTTCTTTCAACAGTATTCTACTGCTTTCTCCTGACCTACAGTAGGTCAAGGAGATGTCTAGACTCTGTAGATCTGAGTCAGGATTATTAAGCACGCCCAACTACCCACTATAATACATGAAGTTGGCTCAATACCTAACAATTGAATGCTCAAAAGTGACACTTACTACTGACAGGCCTTAAAAATACTTCACAGTATTGACAGACTTTAAAAATAATGTTTTCTAGCACCAGGAGGCTTGGAACACAGGTACAGCTTTGGTCTGCATATATATGTATCATGTCAGTCCTTATCAAAAAAATATAGAATAAAAATGTGAAACAAATCAGTTGCTATAAACAGAAAATGTCCAAAGCAGGACTGGGTTTTTGTTTCTCTGCCTGGAAAGTCAAGATTTAAAAACTCCTGGAAGCTCAGGATGGACTTGGCTATTGCTAATTGATTTTCTATGGGAGGTTTTCAGCATTATATTGAGCTGAGTTTGTGTATATTATCTGTATATAAACTAAAGTGACTAAAATTTTCCGTTTACTTTGTGAAGAAGTCCAAAAGATTTTGAAAATTTCATTTTGCTCACTGGCTTATCCAGTAAAATACTCTTTTGTAAACAAAGTCTACTTGGGGGAACATCCTCATTGTTACAAAGCTAGCTGTTTTGTCCTATGATTTGTTTGTTCTATGCCAGCAAACATCAGGGACCTGGAAAGCTGCACAGTGCAAAAAGAAAATTGGACAACCTTCCCTGTACCTCCACTCCCAAATAAACACTAAAACATAAATACTAGCAATGAATATAAACTGAATTTTTTTTGCTTCTTATTCTCTGTGTGTCTGCATTTTATCCCAGCTCCTTTTGATGTGTTTTTCCCAGTTGAATAAATCCTGTTTATAGCCTATTGCTTTTTCCTTCTACTTAGATCAGGATTTTATTGGAATGGAATTGCAGTTTTCCCAGATCCACCAAAAGATGGTGTTTATCCAAACATGAGTCTCCCTGTTACAGATACTAACATCCATCTGTATGCACAAACCATGGTGGCAAACCTTAAGGAGAGAGCAGCCTGGTTCCGAACAAGTGATGTTTTGTGGCCATGGGTAAGTGCATGACCAGCATTTGCTTTAGAAATGCCAAGTACACCTACAGTATGGACAGTAGGTAGATGGTACTTTGTTACAGTATGTACTACAAAACTGCAGGTACAAACCACGTGACAGTAGAGTGTTTTTCTGATAAGTGGGGTCCAAATGTCTGATTAGTAATGACTTTTAAAAACTAGAACTTCCTTGTACAGTCTGCCGGCTGTCTACCAAGTCTTCCACCCTACTTTGTATAGAAAGAAATGTGACAAAATTGTAAAGATAACCTCTTGTGAAACTATATATTGCAATTTGCTTCCTTTTTTTCTGTCCTTGTTTGTCTATTTAAATGATCTCTTTACATAACTGCTTAGCACAACATAACTCTATGTTAACAAAAATGATAGCATGACAAGAAAATCTATTACACGTTAGGCAGACAAGGTCTTTTCTAACTGATGTGTAATCATTTTCTTATACAGTCTCTGTATTTTAGTTAGAAACATAAGCATATCCCAACTTGGTCATCCAAACACTTTTTTCAGCAATGTGCTGTGTTAATTACATCCTACATGTACACATAGCACTGATACGCTCTTGCTATTTTTAAGTCGTTAGGAAAGAATAGCTTTGCCTAAACTGAATCTATATTCTGTTTTTAATTTTGATGGATGCTGTAGGTCTCATAATTACAACATTAAAGGATGATGTGTGTTCTTAAGGTGGCTCTTTCACCACAATATCTGTTGTTGCAAAGAGACAAAAATTTAGGGAGGACAAGTGTTTTCTGACTGATGCAGCTTTAAGTCACAGATTTGTTTTTCTCCTTTGTGACACTGTTGCTTATATTGAGGGTTTCTTTAGAGGGTAAGAGAAGTAGGATATAATACTCTGTAGTAGTGCTGTAGTGAAAGTTATGCTGGAATAGGGAGGGAGTTTTGAATAATATGAATAAATTCCAAACATCTTGATCCAAACCTGCAGTTTTGCAGTAACCTAAGAAAATTTTGCTCTCTGACTTCCTGATTTGTGTGCTTGTGATAATGAGCTTTAAACAAAGTAATGAAAGTTTGTTCCTCATTCATAGTGCTATGTAAAGAAGTAGAGAGAAATAGATGTACTATGATTCTGTACCTCTATAGCTAAGCTTAGCTATTTTTTCATGATTACAAATACTTTGGAGTACTTAGATTATTTTTTTCCTTTAATTAAAAAAAGTGTTGACTTCTAGTGCAATGTTTTCTATCTCAAGCAGAAAGATATGGAGATGAGGATGCATTAAGCTGGTGTCAATGTTGGCCTTTTTATACGGAGAAGGTTACTGTGCTTCAGATCAATGCCTATGCTATAATATGGATAACTGAAGAATACATATGATGCTATGGCTGAGTAACTCTCTCATTTTCCTGTTCAGCTATTGTAGTTGAACAAAGTTGTGCTTGGTTATGGCCTTTTTTAAACGTTTGTATGTGCAAACAGTCTAGGATGAGACACCTTCAACGGAAGCCAGGAGTTGTGCAAGCATGCTCAAAAAGAAAGAGGCTTTAATACACACTGTGTCACCTCTCTTTAGTATTTGGATGAGCATCAGAAGTACTATAGTCTACTGTGTGACAGTGGTACTACAGGGATCTCTGTCCAGGTTGTTTTGTTTCACACCATGTCCTCAGCACTTCCTAAAGCTGCAAGCATTCTTAAGAGCAGAAAATAAGAACGTCCTTATTTTTCTGCTAAGTAGGAAAAATGCCATCTGAAAAGAGACAAAGGTCATCTTTCCAGGCATGTATGCGTGCATTTTCCAATTGCTACCACAAAATTTCATGCTCTTTCATAATATAGTGTGTCAACACACTTCTCCCTATCTGTAATGCTGATTAGTTATCAGCTGATCTGTGCGAGTAACCGTACCCACTCTTGACATTTTTGTAACAAGTAACTTCTATGTGGGTAGTCAAGATCAAAAGAAACACCACTTTAACATAGACTAGTGTTAAAAAAGATGCTTCTAAATTACATGACCCAAAATCATTTGGCTGTTCTGTTTTTGGAATTTCAGGGGTGTGACAAACAGTTCTTCAATGCATCTGTTCAGTACTCCAACATGGACCTGTTGTTGGATTACATTAACAAGCATTCTGGTGACTTTGGAGTGACTGTACAGTATGCCACTGTTGGTGACTACTTCCGAGCGGTTTATAGCAGAAATCTTACATGGGAAATTCGGGACTCTCAAGACTTTCTTCCATACTCAACAGGTAATTATCGCAACTGCATAATGTCTGCCTCAAATGTATGTATTTAAAATTATAATAAAGGGAAATTGAGAAAATAAGAAATAAAGAGGAAAAACACCTTCTCCTTATAACGTTTATTTACACTACCAGATGTCATCAAATAGACAAGTTGATCCCAACTTAGTGGTATAAGAAAGATGGTAGGGCAGTGTTGGAATATTTCTTCGGGACCGTTGGAAGCAATGGGTGTAGGAAGAGACCATGAATGAAAGAGTATAGAAATAGGCAAACTTGGCAAGAAATCTAACTTGAAGTCTTTGTTTTGTTATCTCTGAATAACAATAGAGTGCAAAGGAGAGCTAAGCACAAGGTGTATTCATAAGTGTGTAATGTCATCCACGTTTTTTTTAATGACCTGAAGAAACAAATAGATACTGCACTGATCAGTTTCTGTCACAGTGAAAACAGTGAGCAGTGAGATAAACTTGTAGGCCTGAGCCACTTGGCTGAAATTCAGTAGGATATTTCAGCGGGTGGACAAAGGAAAAAAAGACTGCAAAGTGTGTAACACACTGCAAACTAGTTAGCAGATGGCAGTGACAGCAAAGGTTCTTCACAGAGGTATACCAGCACAAGAAAGTGCTCCTGACTTTGGAGGGGTCCTGTCTGAACTCTCTAAAGCAGAGATCCTAGGACCCGTTCTGCTTCAAATACAGATTTTGACTATTTGTTTCATGTTTGGACATTTAACTTGGAAATCATTCTTTTCTCTGCCTTTCAAACATTAGCATGCACTAATAACCTGTATTCTGTAATTCTGTAATTCCCAGATATTCTGCAGTATTAGATGTGCATGTTATGTCTCTCCTCCTCCTCTTCCTCCCCAAAAATGAGCTGTAGTAAGGACCCAGTGCTCTAAGATCCAGGGAACTGAAAGGAAACTGATAAACTGAAAGATACCTAGAAACAGATGGATGCACGGCCAAATAGAACGATGTCCCATTATTACTGTTTAAAAGAAATGGATTATGCATGGATTAGAGCAGAGATGGGAAACGTGACATGGAGTAATCTATGAATGTCTGAAGGAGAAGCGAGGCAGGTGACGGAGGCAATCTGAAAGCTCTTAGGGTGCTTCTTTGTTAGTACTGTGGAATAGGAGTGGTCAAAGTGAAACAGTTGCTGCTGAGGATTTGATATCCACACTTTACGTAATTCCAGAAAAACTGGATATAGTCTGGTCATATGGACTGAGTGCCCATTAATGCTTGTTGCATACTGTCAGGAATCCAGTTTGTGAGCTCCAAAACCAATCTTTTATATATAGCAAAGCATACTAGGTAAGGGTGGCTGGTAGGTTCACTTTGAAAGCATGTTCCTGACCGCAACAAAACACTGATGTAGATGAACCCCTGAAGTCTCCTGTAAGATAAAATCTTGTCTTTTTCATTAAAGAAAACAGTTTTAAGTTCTAGGGGGAAAAAAAATGTATTATAGCTAAAGTCTCAAAAAGTAAAAATATTGCCTGTATTTCTGAAATTTCATAGTATGATGTGACACAAATTCACTGCAGCTGCTTGTTGGTTGCTTGCTTCTTATGTGCTGCACTACCTCGGCTTTTCAAGCACAGCTGAAAAGTACTGGGAACATATGAAAGAAGGCATGCCATACTCAATATCCCTTTAATCCTTTTCCCCAGTAAATTTACCCTTTTAGACCTCGTATCTAAGTATGCAGAGAGAAGGCACAGCTAACTCCTCAGTTTAGACACTCATTAATTTGTTTCATTGCCTGAATTATCATTAAAATATCATTGGTATCATTAAAATATCTTTCTATATAACTGTAGCTACCACTACTTCATCACATTTTTTGGCACAGTGGATGTATATCTCAGACTATTCTGTAATATGTCTGTTAACTTTTCAATGAATGAAAATAACCATTGCTTCCTGTGAATCATTGCATGGACTGTTCCCTGACTCACTCCCCTCCCTCTAGGGATCATGTCATATCTAACAACTTGCTGATAAATGTATTGCCAGTTCTAACTGCTAATATCCTTTTGCATCTGGGCTCTTACATGTATCTTTTGGCATAATATACAGGCAGTAGTCAATTGCTATTAGCTTGCATAATAGCAGCACCTTCAGTGTTCCAGGTGGGTGCCCACACATAGATGCAATTTCTTCCCCAAATGGCTTACTGTGCCTAGGCAATTGCAGTATAGATTTGAGTGCACTTTCTCCCACATACTGTTTTGCTTCTTGATGATTAATCCTCTCTCATTCTTTCTATGCCATTTTATTATGAGTCACTTATTGGACTCAGTGTCACTTCTGACATGTGCCTTGGAAACTCAAGTTTTAAGTCCCAGATAAGTATTTCCTTTTTCTATGCTACATTCATTGTACTATGCTAGTGTACATGCGTGACTCTTCTGCTTGTAACCTTGAAAAGTGAAATGGAATTCATTCTGTTCAAACTTCTAGCATTTTTCAGGCCAAAAAGAATTTGTCCTGGAGTTTTTGAGCAACAGATCCCATTTTCTAATTGTTGCCTTTGATCCTAGGCTGATAGCAGATGTTATGGTTGCATATATGCACTTTAGAAAGCACTTTCTGCAACTTCTCTCTGGGAAAGCTATTTGTCAGTGGTTTATTTAAAAAAAATTAATTCCCCACAAAACAAAGAAACAAAAAAAACCTCCAGACTAAGTAGAGGTTTGGAGGTTTTAAAAACAAGTATTTGTTTTCCTATTTCTGGAATATATTAGCACAAATTAACTGTTGAAATACTTTCCACTGACCGCTTGAGGGCATCTTTTGATGTAGTTTGAAGTGCTGCAGTAGTTTGGAGTCATGTTATCCCATCACTTTTTCTACTCCATTTTGAGGAAATGAAATTTAAGATAAATCCCTTTGAACACGAGAAATATAGAAATCTTGTATCAAGCAGTAACCAAGGATTATAATCCATTTTGTTAATAAGTAATAAAATATGCTTCAGTGAAACTTTTAAAACTTTAAAGATCTGTACAGATCCAGAAAGAAGAAATTTCTGCAAACGCAGGTTAACTTAGTTACTAACAGCTTTGTATCAACACTCATGTTACTAGGCCTGTAGGAAAGATTGTAGTTTTCCAAAGTGCGCTATTATGGCTGTGTTTCTTTGTAGGGCTTATGAATATTGCATTTGATGGCTGATGTGTAAACCCACAGCAGATTTCATGTAAGAACCTATACAGTAGTAGTCTAATAAATAACAAATAACTAATAACTGAAATGGTATTTTGACATGTATTGGATCTGTTCAACTCTTAACAGAGCCATTTCAAGCATGGACTGGGTTTTATACTTCTCGGAGCACGTTAAAAGGAATCACAAGGAGAGCAAGTTCACTGCTTTATGCCGGAGAGTCCATTTTCACACAGTATGTCCGGAAACATCCAGCAGGTTCTGTTTGCAAATGTAGGGCCTTAAAGCAACTTCAGAGCCTTAGATGGGCAGTCTCAGAGGTAAAGATTGATTTATTTTTTTAATTTGAATGAAAATGTTTATTGCCCAAAGGCACAACTTTGCTTAAGCATTTCAGCTGGAGTGTCTCGAGGTTGCTTTTATGTTTTTAGAAACAACTTTCCCCTTTTGAAAGTCATAAGTAATAATAAAGCAATTTTTCAAAAAACTCTCTTGAAACATGACTTGAGACCCTTAGCCATGCCTTCAGGACATAGTTACTGACAAATGTTTTCTTCAGCCGGTGAAAGAGTATGTGGTTTCAGACTTTGCATATGAAATTCTTTCTCTTAATGTTATTTTTATTATTTACAAAATGGTTTTTAAAAATAAACAAGCAAAAGCTGGACTAACTGAAAACTGCTGATAATCTCTACTTCTGCAAGTTAGGAGAGGAAGAACAGATTTGTTTCTTCGAAGTTCAGCAGCTAAGTGATCAGTCCCATACCATTAACAGCTTACAGGCCTCGGTGCTTTTACTAGTAATAAATATTTTGTCAGCTAAGTTATTGACCAGATCTTAGTAGGAAATGAAAAACCTGTCTTGTTACAGTATTTTTGCTGCATTCTTGTTTTTGGTAACTTGTATTTTTTTTCCTCTCAGTATGTAACTGTAGTAATTTCTAAATATTAGAAGAGAATTATGTATAGAGGGAAATCTCTGTGCATCTTGTCTTTAACCGTTTCATTCTATATATAGCAATTTGGAATATTTGAAGATTAGTGAACCATGTTAATACAAATGCAAACCTGAACTTGTCATCCTGTTGCATTGTAACCTTTCAAACTACGCTTAAATGTAAGGTCCAGCACCACGATGGTATAACAGGCACAGAGTCTCCCAAGGTGAAGGACATGTACATGAATAATTTGATGTATGGAATGTTCAACGTAAAGAAGCTAATGGCTTCCATAATCTTTGACATGAACTATGCAAAGAAGAACGGAGAGGTTTATTCTTCTGTTTACATTAAAGACTCAGGAATACCAGGTAGTTTTTAATACAGCTTTTCCAATTTTCAGGCTAGCTTGTGAAAGTTTTCCTCCAAATGTTTTGAATGAAATGATTTTGAATTAAAGGTTTTCCTCCAAAACAATCATCATACTATGTACCACCTAAATTCTGTGAACTCCAATTGGAAAATCCAGTTTGCCTTATGAGACCTGCTAGCCGTGAGGCAAACTCAGATGAATTCATGAGCTCTCGGGTCTCAAGCATCTGAAACCAGGACCTTTGAACTGGTATTAGGCAGAACCATACACCACTGCATATATTAGACCTGGCTCCCAGATTCAGACCTCAACTGTAAAACAGAGAGGAGTAAGAGGTGCTGATTGGGGTAATTACTAAACTAACCTTACTGTGCAACATAAGAATGCAGGGTAAGAAGCACAGTCACAGTTAAGAAATATTCTTGCTATAGTGTACTGCCAGCTTGTGTAAAAAAAGTAAAAGCATTTTTAAGGAGTCTAGTCTAAAGACTGTACATTTCCTTTTATCTTTACTTTGGAAACTTTTTAAACTGTCAAATGTAAGCGGTGCCGTGGGCTGCACAACAGACTGATTTGGTTTTTTACAGGGTTGTTTTTAGATTAGACTTCTCGTTTGATCTTCTGTATAACTCTGATAAAGTTAATACTGCATGACAATGAGTTGTGGTAAGCTGATTATTTTCACTAAATGCATTTACATTGAACTCAGGTGTCATTTTCTGAATACATGGTCTCTTTTTATTGGATAAAGAATAGAAGAATAAAGCAGAAGAGGTTTTATAAAGTAGTATAAAATGTTTTCCTTTTTTCAATCATGAAGTTTTACTGCAGGGTTTTATGTTAAAATCTTGTAAGATGGTTGTACCTAGACAGATCTCTGAAATACTTTTTAATATCACATTTTAAAAATACATAGTTTTAGTGACCGATAGCTTTGTTTGTTTGCGTGCACAAAGGTGCTGCAGATGTGGACCAATATGTTGTTGTCTATAATCCACTGGCATGGAACATCACTACCTTTGTCATGGTTTCTGTCAGCCACTTGGCGATGAGTGTATATGATGAACTGGGACATTCTGTACCAGCACAGGTACTTCAACTTTGTTTCTTTCTGTTGCTTTTCTTTCACTTGTCAGTTTTCACTGACTTGATCCTACCTCCTGTCAAAAGTGTGGTAATATATAGTATTACAGTGAAAGCAAGTATTAGTTCTAATTGGATTTTCCTAGTTCTCCTTCAAGTGAATTTTTTTTTTTTTTTTTTTTTTTTACTTGTTCTCTTAACTAGAGTGTTGGTTTTTTAATGTCTAAAAGACCTTCCTACTCTTCCTGGTGTGTTTGGTTTGTCCTTTGCATGCATGCTGTGTGTGACCTGACGCGCTTCTTATCTTGCTTTTCTTTCTATAAAAAACATTGTTTCCAATAAAGCCTTTTTGGTTGAAGCCCTGCCCTACAATTGACAGTCCTGTTTGTACAATTGGCAGATTGTCTTCGGGATGAGTAGAGATTTAAGAAATGTAGGTCTTACTTAACAAGTCCAAAAGAAACTGGTGACAGTCAGCTGCCATGTGACGACTCATTCTGTCATAACTAAGCTCCGAGACAAGGCCAGCTGTTCCCTGGGAGGGAAGAAAGTGACCTCAATGGAAAGCTAGCTCTAGCCTTTCTCAGGATCATTTGCTGTAGAGAGTGCATCATCATCAATGGCTTGATAAACCTGTTGCAATGCCTCCTGCACATAAGGCCTGAAGAGGCGTGACACAATTCCAGATGATCCCCTCTGTCCCTGAAATACCAGATAGCCCAGCAAGTTCTGCCAGCTAGACAGAGTTTCTGTTATCTGCGGCTTATGGCTATCACCATGCATCAAGGCATGTTGTAGTCGGGTAGTGATACACAACAGCTCTTTCCTGTTGCTGTATGTATACATGACGATGGCATAAGACCATACTGCCTTTATCTGGAAGCCATCAGTTTCTTGCGTTAGCACATGGTCATGCTTACCTGTCAGCCACTTACCTCGCAGAAGTCCCACTGTCTGAATACTTTAGCCTTGTAAGATACAAGGAGGAGACTGACATGTATTTAAAGCATTTATTTCAGGATTTGGGATGCCCTAAAGTCAAACTGTGATTCTTTATTTTAAAAAGACAAAATTCTCTGTTCTGGAATTGGTCTGTACTCTCTTTTGCTAGAAGTTGCCCATATATGCATGCGGATAGTCACCTGAGGCTAAATGAAATCTCTTTAGCAGTAATGAGAAGGTGATTTGGGTCTTTTTCTTCCAGTATGTACTGCTCAAAAGTGCATCCTTATCACATGCTCCTTTTTGAGACAAAGAAATCTTTAGCTGAGAATCCTGGTGCGAGTATGTGACTGAGAGGTGCTGAGGCTTGGCAAGTGCTCTACCGCCTCTTGCACCGCATGCGTGAGTCATATAGTGAAGGGAGAGAGGGGAAGTAGGCCCTGTTAATACCACTAAGGTTAGGAGGTCTGTGGTGTAAGTAACTGCATGTATGCCAGTCCACAGTGTGAAGGTCCAGACAACTTGCTTTAATTTCTGGTTACTCATAACTAACTGCTTTGTCCATGTAATGTGTACAGTATTATCTAGTCCCATTTTCTTGCCTCAAACCAAAAGTAGTACTAAATTACGTAACATTAATGGGCAGGATACATGTAATTGAAAGATGATTAAAAACTGATGTTTAAGATATTTTGATGTTAAATAACAGTGGTGTTCTGTTTACTGTTCAAAATTATGCCACATGCTTCTACCTCTGTCTCCATGTGCCTTCGTTAAGGTGAAGGCACATCTGGGTGCTTCCTCCTCTTGCCAGAAGTTTTCTCATACTTGCACTAGTCATATCCCTTATGTTTCACTCTCTTTTCTGTCCTTTGATTAGTTTAATTTGTGATTATTTCTGCTCATATAGACATTTTGCAATGTGACCTTAAATCAAGATCTACGATTCCATGTTCACATTAAAATAAGATCTAACTTTGTAATTTGCTTAGTGACCCTGTTTTCCTCACTAGAAAGGCTAAGCCTAATCCAAGTTCACCAAACTCCTAATTAAAAGCAGCACTGATCTACATTATAATCGAGAATTATAAGAATGGCATGTTTAGAAACCTATTTTTAAAGTAGTAGTTAATTTTTGTAGTTTAAGGCTTGCAACACATGTAGATAGTTGCCTTGATAATTTTCTGTAATGGAGCATTGTTGCGTATGTTAACATACAGGTTCAAAGCTCAGCAAAGTCCCATTCTACCTATGACCTGTATATTCTAGTTGCAATAAGTGGTCTGAGCTACAGAAAATACAGCATTAAACCCTTGAATGGTAAGCAATCTGCGTTTATTGGAAGATCAGCCAAGTACAAGCGAAAAGACGTAACTCGTGCAGATGAGCAAAGTCGACAGTTGCTTCCTGTGGTTAACAACTGCTACCGGGTCTTATTTGACCAAAACACAAATCTGATGTACAGCATTACAGAGAGGTGAGATTGCCTGCTTGTTTTTAATAATGTTTCAAATTCTGTAAAACCCTTTGTAAAAATAAGTCCAAGGATTGTATCATGTGCCTTAATTCTGAGATTTAACTACCAAAATGTTGTTTACATTCTTTACAATTATTTTTATCTCCAGTTCACATGTCCTGCTTTCTACAGGAAACATCAACACTAGTATAGGTGTGATTCCGTAGTATTTCTGTAATGTTGTTGCCCTGTTTAACCATGCAGTCGGTCTAAGATGACATATCACTGTATTAACTAGTAGACCAGCAAAATCTCATTGTACTTTAGGATTAAAGAGGGTTATGAATGTGTATTTGTATTAAAAATAAATAAGTATATACACTATAGCTACACAACGAGCCTTAAGTGATAAAGCAAGAGCTTTCTCTTACTAATCAGTAGTGTTTTGCAAGTCCTATATGATTCTTTCTGTGGTAGAAAACTACAAAACTTTTTGAAAGGAGACATTTAACTAAGGAAATTCCATTTAATCAGGCAGATAAAATGGAAGAACAATCAAGATCTAGGTGAGATTTGGGGTTTGTAGATTGTCTTTCTGGGCTGATGTGAGTTGGCCTAATTCCTTCCACTTCAGTGGAGCTGCGCTGCTTTTTGCCTGCTCAGGATTCAGACTGGCAGCTATATCCTGATGGGAGATGTGATCCCTTTGACATTCGCCTAGTGACTACTAGATGTCTTTCACCTTTGCGTTTATGTTCATAATTCTGCCTCCTAGAGCAAGAACTTGTTGTCCAGTATCGTTAAAATCAGCTTTAAATGTATAGATCAGCCTTAACTAAGAGCCCTGGAGTAGGTATTTTCTCAAAGTGTCTCCAGATCCTGTTTCCAAATTCCATGAGGAATATAATAAGGGATATAACGAGGAAGAAAAAATCTAAACTCAAATTCCATTTTTCTCCATCCTGTTCTGGCTGGCAACAAGAGCTGGAATTCAGCATGTAGGAGAAATGGGATATTCACTTTTTTCACAAGTGTTCAGGCAAGCCTAGAATGTTTGAGTTTCAGCAAGTTTGCTTTGGGGTGATGGGAAATTTTTTTTGAAGTGTCAGGTTAGAATGGGAGGAAAGGTTAAAAAAATTGGGATCTTCAACTATGAAGCCTTACAAAGTTTACCTGCAACTGTTAGAACATCTGGGTCCTGCCCCTGCACTGGAAATGCCCCACAACAGGAGTAGTAGAAAAGAGTTGGATGTGTTTTGCTCCTCAGTCATTACAATTTGTAGGTATCTGTATTAACACTAGCTAAAATGGCTGGCAGTTTAAATTTATATGCCAGATGAAGTGATTTTTCCTGTTTCGCCAACAAGGCTCTAAAAGAGGAACAGAGCAGGTAGTTGTGGGCAGTAACATCTTAAATTGCCTTCATATGACTTTCCAAAGACTGTGATGTGGAGCCATGAGTAGCTAAACTGTAAGCTTCAGAGGTGAAAGGAGGAGACAAAGTAGGTACGGAGCGAGTGTAAATTTTGCTATCCTGTTGCCATTATATTCGTTAGCACTGTTAATTATGGAAACTTGTATCGTGCTGATTTACCTAGCTACAAAGTCAGTTAAATGAATCTAATTATTCATTAATGTGGTGCAAGGTACCTAATTTTTGTGCAATGGGTGGGTTTTGATCCTGTAGCAACTCTCACATCAAAACAATGAAGTGATGTAGATGTTGTTTCCGTCTTAAGATGTTTCTGTTTTATGGAAGTATAAAATTACATAGAAACTCCATTTATTTACACACCAACAGATGTCTTAATGTGAAGCTCTTTAATTCTCTGCTGTCCTCATTTCCTAAATCTTATAAAATCAGTTATCCACTCTGAGGAAACAGATATTTTTTTTTCTTACGTTCCCAGCCTCATTCCTGTTGCAGTTCAGCTTTGCATCTATTATGTACAAAATGTGTTTGTAAGTAATATAATTTTTCCTCTTCTGTGGATTCACAGGGCGAGTAACCAGACTGTCCAGTTGACCCAGGAGTTCCTTGAGTACCATGTGAATGGCGATGTGATGAAAGGACCCATTTCAGATAACTATTTATTTGCCCCAAATGCTTCAGCAGTTCCAGTATCAAAAGCAGTGGGATTGGAAGTGGTTTCTGGAAGCTTGATGACAGAGATACGGCAGTATTTCTACAGGTACACCACCATTACAGCTTCATTTCACTGGAGTGTTTATTTCTCTGTAGATACGTATGAGATTAATTCTGTATAGTTACTCCTAAACAGTGAGCTCTGTGTACTGTTTAGGGTTTAGGTAAAAGAACTAGCATGCGTCTGCTGAATGTAGTGCTGAGGAAGCACCTCCTTTAAATAGCACATATTGCCGCAGAGAAGGAGGTGAAGATTGTTCAGAGTTACCTCCTGTGGTTCCATTTTGTAGTGCAGCTTCTGTTGGGATCGTGGTTCCATACAATTCAATGAAAATTGCAGCTAACATCTTCGTACATGGGTGGAATTTGGACATAATGGTCCATTTTTATAACTGTGAATATCTTTCTTACAAGTGAATTAGAGAAAGGAGAAATGAATGCTGCACAAGGTCACTCTGACCCCTGATGAACTAGCTACTTTTCTGTGTTAAAATTATATCAGTCTATAAACCCTTCACCCTCTTTTAAATCTGGTTCTTTGATTGAAGCCTTTTGCTTTACATGACGTTGTACAAGGACTGTAGTTGAGAAGGACCTTTGGAAAACAGTGGAATTTTTGCATCAAAATTAATGTTGTCCAAATTGAAAAATACATGTATTCTGTACAACTTAAATGTGTTGCTTAGGGAGTCATAATTATTTTAAAATACATTGTTAATTTTGAGAAAAACAGAGCCTCTCTAATCAAATGAAGTCCTGTTTACACTTACAACACTAAAAAAAATTGTAGGGTATCACTTACTCCAGTTGAATATCTGTGCATTTGAAAATTAAATTGAAATTAAAAATAATTGTACATGAAATGTATAGAAAACAGGCAAGACAGTTGTCTATGTGTAGGATGACATCATGAATGACTTGCAAGTCTTGACATAACCAATCAAGTGCTGCACTTCATAAACTTTCAATATCTTTCCTCCGGTTTTTATAGTGATGTTACTTCTCAGGATTACATATATGCAGTGTATACCAGGATGTATACAGTACCAGAAGGCTACAATGGGAAGTTGCTTTGCCATAGGATAGAGCAAGAATACAGCGTTGGGCCTTTGGAATTAAATCGTGAAGCCATTCTAAGAACAAGCACGAATTTGAACAATAGGCAGCTACTCTACACTGACAACAATGGATATCAGATTCAGAAAAGACCATTCAAGGCATATGTGAATAACACAGTGGCTCGGGTAGGCATAAAGGTGTAATCCAAAGTCAGTTGCATCTTAGCTTCGTTCTCCATTATTGTTACCTAGGTTACTATTATCACTACATGATTTACTGTGTGTTTTCAGAACTATTATCCTATGGTCCAGACTGCCTACATTGAAGATGATAGCACAAGGCTGATGTTGCTTGCAGAAAGAGCTCATGGTGTCTCAAGTCAAGGAAATGGACAAGTGGAGGTAACATATAAAAATATTTTTTTTCTAGGAGAGCATAATTTCAGGGCTACTAGTTAGTAAAGCGTGACGGCTGATTACTGTTGTGACATTTACGTTCCCAATACAGGTGATGCTTCACAGGAGACTATGGAACAACCTTCAGTGGGACCTGAATTACAATCTCACTTTGAATGACTCTTCAGTGGTTCACCCTGTGATTTGGCTTATTTTAGGAACCAAGGCTGTCACCAATATTTTGTATCGGACAAGTGGACTGGCATTAGAACACAGGCCAATAGTAATGTTTGGAGCATTATCAGGTAACTCATTCCATCTCCTCTGCTATCTTTAGTATCTGAATGGCTTATTTATGTTGGTCTGATTTATGCTGTTGAGTTTGTAAATGCAGACTTCAAGCCTCCTGTGTGGCAAAGTTAGTGTACACTGAGTTAGGAGGCAGATTTAGAGCCTGCTAATTGCTTTGCATTAATTTCAAACATGGATGTTGTCCAAGTGTATGAAATGTTTCTCTTGTTATGTAATTATCTCTACTTTCAGAGGTGAATAGATTTTAAAGCATCTAATGAGAATAAAATGTCCACACAGGGAATTAGTGCAAAGTAGCTAATGCACCATATATCAGCTTTCTGGATGCTGAGTCCTTAATGACCATTTTTGAGTCATTCTTTTAAAAATATTTGTTTGACTTATTAACTAAAACTGAAGCTTGATAGTGGAATAGCAACTTCAAGCTGCAGTGAAATTTGCTTTATGGAAAGTTCTAATACGCTTCTTCAGCGGTTAAAATCATGCTGCTTTTCTGCTTTGTATATCAGAAGGCCTTGGAGGAGAAAGGATAACATCTGCTTTCCATCTCCTTTGGCAGAATAAGCAAAAATTTTTTTACCCTTCCACAGTACCCTAGCCAGGCCTGTGTGTGTGATGGATGTTTGATGTTTGCTTTGTTTCACTTTGCATGGAGGAGATAAACCAAAGCTACCTGGACAACTTCAGCAGAATTCAGTCCACAGTTCACCTGTAACTGTCCCACCTAATCTTCATCTCCAGACTCTGAGCATTCCAGGGTGGAGATACAGCTCTAATCATGCAGAGCAGGTTCGCAGCATCCACATGGGTAGGTGCCTTGAAAATGGTGGCTGGATGTTACACTTAGAGAAACCTGCTTTCTTTTCTTTCTATCTTCTGTAGCTAGTACTTCTATTTATTCAAAGTCTTAAGTTCCTCTATCAAGAAAGTTAATTGTACTGTATGATTTCTCTTACTCAAATAGTAAAATATTTCTCCTGCTTGAATTTGTCATGCCTGTTTGTCATTCCTGTCAACAGTAGGAGCTGGATATTTCTTGATGTTAGTCCTCTTACTAATTTTAAAAAATGGGAATTAAGTTCAAATTATGAGAGCGCAAAGCTTAAAAATAAAAAAGAAGTTTAAAAGTTGGTTTTATTTTTAAAGTAAGAAAATGCTTGCATTTTGTTTTCTCTTAAAGGTAAACAGAAGCAAGGTGATGCAGACTTCAGTCGTGTCCTGCTAAGAATTAGGCACTTGTATGAAGTTGGAGAGGATCCTGTGCTGTCTCAACCTGTGATGGTAAATCTGAAGGTAAATATAATCCCTTGAGACAGAATACCACTTGTGTTTTTGTTCCAGAGAGAACTGGTTCTGGAATGAAACATCCTGTGTGATACAGACTCCACAAAAGATGGACACAAAAATACTAGTATAACTTTAACCTCAGAAGGAAGCAGATCTTATTTTTACTCAGCTTTGCAATACAGAAGCCGTTACTTCAGGTGAAGTTGCCATAGGCACAGCATGAAGATCTGTATAAATATCGATAGGACTGGTTCTGTTGAGCTCTTGGTTGTGTAACACTTCCTGCAGTACCTTAACCATTGCAGAGAGTGAGGTTCTGTTTTGCTGTGTCTTTAGTTATTGCAAGTTGTACCTATAGTTAATGAAATGTGAACAGGATTAAAGGAAACAAACTTTTTTTCCTCTATAGTTTCTTTCTGTGAGTTGTTGAAACTTTGGTCACTTCCATCATGTACTGTATATTTTTAGTTTCTTGCTTATTTGATCTTTCATATAGAAGTAGATTATAATACATGGCAGGGGTTTATTATTTTAAAATATGAAATTTTGATTGTGATCACAGAAACATGGGGAACAAGATGTAGGATTCTCTAAAAAAGTGCAGTGTGAGTTTTAGCTCTTGAACAGAGAGATTAGTAGGCTCTGAACTTTGGTGTAACACAGAGGAAGCTCTCAGCACCTCAGCTTCTTAGTTTGAAGCCTGGTGAATCTAATTTCCCTTGTGTTGCATGACCTAGCAGACTTTTACAGTCTCTACTGCTCTACTTAACAGGTCAGTGCTAGAGATAAAAGTTCTACTCTGGTCTAACTGTGAACTAGACCAGTGAGTGTGATGCTATTCTCAGTAAACTGTGGTTTGATTCCTTGTGTTTTCTTTACTCACAGTCTTTGCTAAAGGGATTAGGTTCAGTGATGGTAGTGGAAGAGCGATCACTCACAGGCACCTGGGATGTAAACACTTTGAAGCGGTGGAAATGGAAGACTGCACAATATCCAAGCAAAGGTAGGTGGAATGAGGTGGTTGGTGTCTGTATTGTTGTTGACTGTTGAAGCTTGATGAATAGTCTAATTAAAATATAAAAATATTGCAAGATTAAAAGTGTATTGTTGTTCTATATGACAGACCTGATATCTGGCACAACGTGCAAGGAGTAGCATGTAGTAAAGATTGCCTGCAAATACTAGACTGCTGTATTTCTCTGATGGCTTGTTTTGCCTAGAAGTGTTAAAAAGCTTGAAATCTTTCTGGGCTTATCTTTGTCCAGATAGAATTGGCTAATTTATGAATTCACGCTTGTGACACGGATTGATTTTTGTTAGATGCTGATGAGTTGTATTAATCTAAACTTAGGCCTATGTTGCAGAAAAACGGACAGCTGCAGTTAAAAATCCCCACTGTAATCAGCTTAAAGGACTGTGGATATGATTCAGGTTAGGGCTGACACTCAATTCAAATGCTGTGGGTGACCTCATTTCATTTCACATTCCAGTTAGCTGCTTGGACATTGTCCTTACTGTCACTTACATCCATATATGTGCCTTGTAAAAAGCTTGCAGCGGTTTTGGGCTGGGCTAGGTGAGAGTTTAGAGCTCTACTTGACCTGCAGCTAGGAACTTGCTTGCTGTTTACTCATGATGAAGAAAAGGTGCATGACTGGGGAGTTATTTCACGTTTTCTGTATGAGTCTGTGTGAAAAGTAGATGAATTGTTGTATATATTAATATTATGAATGGGTGCATCTTAGGCTCTATACTACTTACAGCTTTAAGGAGGAGAATATGCTCAAACACTAGCTTTTAAGGAAGGGATGAGTTAAAGCTGTTGAGATAGAATAATATGTATATTTGAGTAAAACTGCTTCTTTAATAAATTACCAACGTTTTTTTGTTTTACAGGATTCTCCAACAACACAGAGACCTCAGAAAACTGTATAGTAACTGTTCACCCAAAGGAAATAAGGACTTTTTTTGTATACTTTCAGGGCCAATAAAGTTTGACACTGTATTTCAGGAGTGAATATGTAATAACTTCCAATTTTTGTTTCAAGATATGAGTGATGATCTTGAAAAACATTCTACTGCTGTTAATAAAAGAAATAGTGATTTTGGAATAAACTCTAATTAATTAAACTGTTGGCCTGAGTTGTGGGTATTTTTGTTGGTTAATTATTTACAACTAATCTTTTTTCTGAAACATGTTCAATGTAAAAATGTCCATGGTGTTGCAGTGCAAGCCCATTGGAACGTTTTCGTGCTTGCTGTGAGTGGTTTTAAAGTGATTGCTTCTATGATACTTCACCGTGGAGCATTGGCAAATTCATATTAGTCCTACAGTCTTGAATTGTCTTTCTAATTAGTGGTGATCTCAAGAGTCTTCTCTTAAGGTTTTTATTGTTAGAGAAGACTTCCAAATCACAGAATAGTGATTTGCCAAATGACATTCTGTTTCTACAGAGGAGGAATGCCTGTCTTGTTTCAGCTAGTTTGTCTTTTGGGCAGCAGCTGCGAAGTTTCTGCTATGCTGTAAACTGAAATTGAACGTTCCTTTGCACTAAGTTAATTTAAATTGTGTCTCTTAAGGTTCAGAACTGATTGGCATTGCTTCACAGTATCCCGGTCCTGATGTTCAGTCTTGTGTTCTGGATAAGCTGAAGCTAGTCTGTTGATAGAAGGTGTATTGCCACATGGCCAGTAACTAACTCCTCACGTAACCTGAAGCAGGAACACTGTTCTTATGATGCTGTGAACTTTCATACTTCTCAGGCTCAAAAAATGTGCGCAGTGCTAGCAGAAAATGTTTTGTTAGCATCAAGTTGAAGTTAATTGTGGAGGACTGTGTTAAGGGGTTGAACTGCCAGTAAGCGCAAATTCTAAGCAGATCTGATTGAGCAGCAGCAGAAGGAAACTTGGACAGTGGCTGGCTTTCCTAATAGCTGGTGAGTATTTATGCCCAAAAGAAAAGTTGCATTTTTCTTTTTTCCTTCGTAGCTCTAAAAAATGTGGAACTGTAGAATCTGATTCTGTTCACGTGCCATTGGGCATCTCTACTTAGTATACTTACTCACCACGAAAATGCACATAGCTGAGACGAGAATCAAGTCAGTCACTTCACTGCAGTGGTAATGATGAATTATGCTTGGTGCAACACTGTACAAAACTGTATTTCTGACCAGTGAGACGTAAAACTGAAAGAGGAAATACATAGGTTTGAAAGAGGAACTATATAGGTTTAAAAGAGAAAAATAGGTGCCTTTTTAGTCAATTAATAATTCCAGATCTAGAATCATGTAAAAATGACATTTTTACTAGGATAGTTGTTCTACTTTAGTTTGGCTGTACAGCAATAAGTTCCTCCATGTGGAGGCACTGTTCAAGAGCAAAGGAAACGGAGAGAAAAGGGCTCTCCCAGAACACCTATTGTGAAATAGTTATGCTGGAAGAGCTGCGCTGGTGGTCAATCTTTCCATGTAGTCAGCCTGTGTATACTAACTGGTTGTACCTCATTAAAATCACTGCAGAAACTGCCACATTCAGTTATTGGAGAAAGAAAGGTTGTTTAATATTTTCTGTTGGTTATTTTTCATGCTCGGCTATAAATATTTAGTGATATGCCAATCTAACCTGCCCTACTGCAGTGAAAGCCATTTTCCTGCAACATTAAGCCAAAAGGGGAGGTATACAGCACTATAACTAGGATGCAGTAAAGCATGATGGCAGCTATTTTTCGTTTTGTTTTGTGTATGTATTTGGGAAATGAAATGTGTTCAGCTAAGTCATTTTCCTTGCTTGTACATCTTTTCTCATTTCCTGCTTGGTTATGCCATGTAGTATAATGGGTATACTATGTAGCTTACACAGTGGTAGGATTACAATTTGTATTTTTGTGACTGAAGTGATATTTACTAATACCCATGCCAGTAACAGTAAGTCACGCTGGTAGATTATAAAAATTGAACTGTATCTTCAGTGGGCAATTGCATGGTCAATCCCGGCCAAGCAGTAAAAGATCCTACAGCTGCTAACTCTGGGCCTTGCTTTCCCAGATGTCAGGCTGATACGTTTCTAGCAGGCTGTGTTAGAACAAATGGTACAAAAACCTTCTGTATGCAGGAAACATTACCAGCTGATTTATCCGTTGAGAGGGGATTCTACTTCAGTTTGTGCAGACTTTCTGATTTAAAAGAAAAAGAAAACACAGAATATTTTATCTGGAGTTATTTCAGTGCGATTGGCCATCAGGGAATAATTTGCCAGAGTCAAATCTTGTATTGCACCAACAGCATCCAAGACTGTGGTCTGTAAAATGGTAGAAGAAGATGTCATTGCATATTTTATATGTTCTTTTTCCTGAGAAATCTCAGCCCAAGCAAATGGAAGCCTGCAGGCATTCAAATCTCTGTAGAGGGACCTGTTTAGTGATCATCCCTTTTTCTTCCCTCACATGTGTCAAGATAGTGAGGAGAAATATTGCAGTGCTACTTCAAGACTTAATAGCAATCAGGCCACTCTGAACTTAAATACTGATTCAAACCATGCATCAGACGACACACACAAAAGAAAAGAGGGTGGATGTAAATGTTATAAGCAGAGGAAAAAGTCACACATGCATGGAGCATATTTGTGCTATGGTAAATAAGCTTTGGTTTTAATTTTGGTTGGAGTTAAGGCAGTAGCAGTTATAGAGTGGAAGAGCTAGGAGGAGACAGCAGAGCACTTGGGTGTTGGGGAAGGAGAGGATGTGACAAGCAGTCAGAGTGATACTGATACAAGAATGCTGAAATGCAGAATCTTGTGATAACAGCTTATTTTGTTCACAGCTCCTGGCTGCAGACCCTTCAAGATGCTGCTGTTCTGGGTCTTGTGGAAGATCAGTTCATTATTCCTGGAAAGCCAAATTATATTCATTCCATCAGTCTATGTAATTTTGAGGACTAGAAGCATGAATGTCCTCAAGACATGGTGGAGTCCTACTTGTGTCCAGGGACAAAGAGTGGCTCTCAGTAAACCCTGCTTTACCATCTGCTTTTCCAGTGCCCAAGGCCACTTTTTCACATTTTGTTTATTTGCTCTAGGTTCTGCTGGCTCTAGCGTTGCTCGGCATCTGACGTGACTTGGGTAGCAGAAACATGAGCCTCAGTTGCAAAGTAGAGAGGAAACTACTTCCAACCACTGAAGATGCCAGGTTTTGTCCCTGCTTGGCAAACACATGATCAGGTTTGTTATATTCCACTTTCCTTCCCATTGCCCTGTTCTATCTCAAGTACTTCTAGTTACAGCCACATTGCTGAAATGTGCATATTAGTTATTCTGACTCACAAGAGAAATAATTTTTTGGTTAGGTTTTTTGCTTGCTAGGAAAAGTTAATTCATAACCTTTGTTTTATATTAAGCCAGGTGCAAACCTCAATTAAAGCTAAAAAAGATAGTTTCTCTTTCATGCTAGCATTTATCTTGTTTCAGAAAGTCCTGCTGATGAATGTATTGACGCCAGTACCCTGACCATTTTTTTCCTATTGTGTAAGAATTACATAGCTGCTCTTTAGAAAGGAATTTTTTTCAGAAGACTTCTTTAGTCACTAGGTCAGGTAAAAGAATCACTTGGACTCTTAAAAATAATTTGAAAGTTAATTGTGGTATCCACAATTGGCATATTTGTTTTGTCAGTCCATTTGTGCTGTACAGCTGTTCTTCCTACTGAGATGTAATTTGTTATTCACAGTTGAAAAATAAATTTGGCATGTTTTTTTTCTGTGCTAATAAGTGTGCCAGGAAGAGTCCCAGAGTCAATAGCAAATAAAGGTTTAGGTGGTTTTGTTTGGGTCATAGCTGGACAAAATTAATAATGTGTATGTATCATACAGAACACGTAGAACGCCACTGTCACAAGAAGTTATGAGGTCTGTTGCACCGAAGTTAGGTACTGGATAAAAAGCCCAAGTGATAGGATAATTTCCACCTTGTGTTTGAGTCAGAAGAAGGGAAGATTCATGAGTCAGGCACAAAAAAAGTCAAATTTCTGTTTTCACCAGAACATTCTTTTGGCACACCTGCAACTTTCTAAAGTGTAGGTTATGATTTGAGGAAGATCTTGAAAAAGCAAATGTGAATTAAAACTTTTTTTGAAAAGAATCTGATAACATCTTTGAGTTAGTACTTCAGAATTTTATTTCAAGTATGAAAATTTCAGATTAAATTTTCATAACAAATAAATGTAAACAGTTTTTGCTCCATCTTCTTATTCCAATGCAGCACAACTACAAACTCAAAGACTACCTTGAGTTTCACACATACTCTCCTGAATGCTGCTGTAGATTAATAAACTTTCCCAGCTGACAATAACACCTCAAAAATGTTGCTGTCTCAGTAAGACTTCTGTTACAAACTCTTAAGCAAGTCTGACATATGGGTAAGGAGGAGGTTAGGTCCTCTTTATTTAAAAGTTTCAAATGCATTTTTCAGTATGTCTCCACTGGTAGTCTTTGAATGCCATGGAGAAAAGTTTTGGGAAGACGGATTTGTCCGAAGCATTCAGAAAAGAACAGAGTACCTCTGCGCTGAACAGCTGCTCTACAATCATCTCCAGCACACAGGTGAGTAAATTTACACATTTACAGAATCCAAATTCATCAATGCAGTTTCCAAATTTAACTAAGATTAAATTGCAGAAACAAAAAAAAAACAAAAAAAAAAAAAGGAGATCTTTCTGTTGTAGATGTTTTCCTGACCCACATAGACATTTCGGTGATGCACATATCCTGGCAGCAAAACTGGCTTAAGAAATTTTGTCACCGTATTTTTCCACCCACTCAGTAGTAGTACTGTGATGAGAGTTTATGGGGTTGTGTTGTAAAATGGTGCAAGGAAGTAACCAGGGCTATAAATAAACCTTTTTTGTACCACTGTTCATTTAATCTCTGACAGTAGATGCTTTGGATTAGAACCAAAGCATCTTTCAGAGTAAATATAAGCTGCTGTCAGCACTATTGAAAAAGCTTCACGTAGTCGCTAGGCAAAATATTCTGCATGCTGGAACTACCAGCTGCATAACTCAACACTAAATGCACAAATGTATATATTTAAATAGAAGAGAAACTAGTTTTTCCCTTGAATTTACACATGCATACTTCATTTATTCTACATCTTTGATCAGTAGCACCAAAGATAATATGACTGCCAATGCTAACAGAATTATTTACTATAATTAAATAATATCCTTAAGTATAAATTATGTGCTTTAATATATCCTTTCATTCACTTGAATTTAAAGGTATTTGTTATGTCCTCACTAACTCTAAAAGGTGATGACCAAGTCAGCTGGGTACCATCTGGGGATAGCCTACAGCACTTTGTGATGTTTATCTTTGCTATTGTCTCATTTTTAATTTTACTTGGCTATCTCAATGACAATGGAAACTACTTCTGTAAGGTAGATACTGAGAAGCAGATGAGCTGGTGCATGATGCTTTTGTTGCTGACAAATGGAAAGGAATAGTGGTTTGGGCTTTAAATGTGGCTGTGTCTTCATTACAAATTGCAGTTCAGCTGCTCTGGACACCTGCCCAGTGCTGCTAAAATCTGATGTTAGTTCTAGGAAATTTTGTGGTTGACGAGTTCCTATCAAGTTCTTAACTGATTCATGTTCTCAGCTTGTTCTATTTGATTTTTTTTTTTTTTTAAGTTGTCACTGCAGTTTTAATGTTATCCAACTGCACATGTTTGTGGGACAGTTTTGTCTGACCTAGTACCTTTGCATTTGAAACATCTGCCCAGGGAGTAAGACTGGATAAGCTGAGAAAACAGAAGCACTGTTTTGTCTTCCGCTTCTCTGGCCAGGCAATGTAAGCAGTTCTGAGTTGGAGCCAAAAATCAGTACTGGAGAAGATTAAGCAGCACACAGCTGTCTATATTTGTAGATTATTTTTTTTTTTAATAATTGAAAGCAAATAAGTTTCATCATGCCCCTTAACTTGATGATGTAACTGTAGATCATTTTCTTTAACCCATGCTTATAATCTTCCTGAAACAAGGCTTAGTTAATACACATGGCACTGGTATTGCATTAATGCAGCTGCACCTGTAGAGGTAATAGTGAGATGCACCGCATACACAGGATAGTGTCCTGGAGTGTTTCCCACTGATGTTACGGGATGTTGGGGCCACTGCGAGTGCAACCTTCAAACTCAACCTTCCTCCACTGCTCCTGCCAGTGGAGCTATGCTACTCTTAAGGCAAAAGTAGGAAAGTACTTTTCACAGGAGGGAAGAATTTAAGCAAGATTTCAGCAAGATGACAATGAAATGTGTGATGAGGAAAGATAGGAGTAATACTTGGCACCAATGTAACCTATGTACAATCATTGTCTCTTTCGCTTTGGATCAGATTCATCAGGTTGGCTAGAAGAGGCTGCTGACAAGCACGTACACAGTAGCTAAAGAAGTCTTATCTTCATAAAATGCCTTTAAATGAAAGATTGCAGAAGTGCAGTGGCAAATGTTCGCCTGAGACCACTGTAAGAATGGAAAAGCAGTTCTTTATGTCATATCAGAAGAGAGGCTAATCTAGTGTTGAAACGTAACCAGTTAGGACACAATTTAAAATTTAAAAAGAGATGTTGTGATTGCAGACAGGATGGCTGGGCTATAAACCAGACATATCTATGACAGCAATTTCAAAAACTGTAAAAATTTGGGTTGCATTTATGTTTCTATCATCCTCACCACATGAGGGAAGAGGAAGTTAAGCTACGAATCTGACATGCTTTCATTTGTTGTTTTGCTGATCTTCAACAAAGACACCCTGATGCAAGTGCTAATAATCCTGCGTGATGATCATAATTTTGCTGAAACTTCTTTTAACAGCGGGTTTTGGCTGCTTAGGTAAGTGCTGTTTGGGGTTTTTTGTTTTGTTTATAGTTAGGCACCTCTAATTCCTGAGCTGGATTAAAAAAATTTGTCACCATATATCCAGCTCAAATAGACTTTTGAGACAAGGAGAATGTTAACTATATTTTCATAACACTGAAATCAAAATTAAAATGCGTGGGGAATCAAAAAGCATTTTCACAAAGAGATTGTTGTAGAAAAAGTGTAGAGGAACAAATTGTACACTTCAACACTCAAAATGGTGTTAGGTTAATGCAAGCACCATTTTTCTTAGACCTTCTGACTTGAATATTTATTATGACAAACACTGAATGTAGACTTTTTAAAAGTTAAAGAGGTTTTGTTCTAGATTACCGAAATACAAAACAGATAAGGTTTCATGTTTCTTATTCAATACAAATTGCACTGGATAATACTGAAGGTGTTCAGTATAAGTTAAAAAACAGAACAAAAGAGAGGGAGAGATTAAGAGATTAAGCAAGAGCAAAAGGATTTTTTCAGCGGTATTTTTCAGAAAGACAGTAAGGTCTCAAGACAGAAATGTAGCACAGCCTATAGCACAACTGTATTTTAAATGACAAACCAAATGAACAGAAAATCTGAAATTAGTGATCAGTTCTTTGACACTTGAACAGCTTCTAAGTTGTCGTTTACACACTACATCAATTCTTTCCCTTATTTTTTCTGCTGTTTATGTTACCCTGTCATGGTTTAACCCAGCAGGTGGCTAAACACCACACAGCCGCTCACTCACTCCCCACCTCTCAGGGGGATGGTGGAGAGAATTAGGGAAAAAAAAGTAAAATTTGTGGGTTGGGATAGAGACAGTTTAATAGGACAGAAAAGG
>NW_009605581.1:918-5191 GCF_000690535.1 Cariama cristata | reverse complement strand
CCAGCCTGTCCAGGCCTCACTGAATGGCAACACAGCCTTCTGGCGTATCAGCCACTCCTCCCAGTTTTGTATCATCAGCGAACTTGCCAAGGGTACACTCTGTCCCTTCATCCAGGTCGCTGATGAACAGGTTAAACAAGACCAGACCCAGAACTTGCCCCTGGGGAACACCACTAGCTACAGGCCTCCAACTAGACTCTGCACCCCTGATCATGACCCTCTGAGCTCTGCTGTTCAGCCACCTTCCATCTCCTATGCTTTCCTACAATACAGCAGGACTCATCAGTAAACAGAGCATATTGCTTCTCATTTTCTAGTAATTTATTATACAGTGGGGCCTCTTCAGCACGTCACCTCCTCCTCTGGTGATATTGCAAAATCTTTGCCTTCTGGCCAGTCCATGATCACTTCCAAGATTCCTGGATGACTGGGGTCACCCACTTACTCCATGTAGCATCAGTTGCATGATGTGTAGAGAAGACCCTCCCTTTGAACATCCATCCCAGCAGTGGCAGCCGGCGTGCCAGGAGGAGCTGTGCTTCAGTACCAATCACTTCTGAAGCAGCTCAAACCCCTTCATAAGCTGTCAGTATCTCTTTTTCAGTTGGAGTGTAGCAGGCCTAAGATACTCTGTATCCCATGTCCCATCCCACTCTGTGGGCGAGGGTGACATTATCTTTTAAATTCTCTGCACGGTAATCCAGAGTGACGACAATCACTCTAGAGGTTCAAAGTCACACATTTACCGAAAACTTACAACAGATAGTGGCTTGGCAAAAGCTATGATTATATTACCACAACAAACTCACAACAATTTTACTCTTATGTGCCTGGAATGAAATACAACAAACTCTTAACAATATTACCCTTATATACCTCGAATGAGAGAGAGATGTAAGAGAAAGAAAAGAAAAAGTAAAGGTATCACCACCCTTGGATCCAGCAATGGTCTGTCTTCTGGTTATGGTCCTCAGCTGGTGGGCACACACATAGCTTCTTGAAACTTCTCCTTTTATAGGCTTCAGCTCCATCCCAGGGGAGGGGATTTGCCTTGGCTGGCACATGCATCATCTTTGCTTCAGAAAGTTCAAGAAGTAACATAACTCTTACTTTATTGATCGCATCCATTGGGATCCGACAACACCTATCTTGCCATTTTATTCCTAAAAATCAGATCTCCTCTGCAGGTCCCTTTCTCAAAAACTTCTGCTGTATTACCCCACAGGGTATCATCAATGTATTGCAGGTGTTGCGGAGCTTCACCCTGTTCCAGTGCAGTCTGGATCAGTCCATGGCAAATGGTAGAGCTGTGTTTGCACCCCTCAAGCAGTTGATTCCAGGTGTACTGGATGCCCCTCCAAGTGAAAGCAAACTATGGCCAGTGCTCTGCCATCAAAGGGATTGAGAAAAATGCATTAGCAATATAATTTGTGGCATACTACTTGGCTGCCTTTGACTCCGATTCATATTGAAGTTCTAGCACGTCCAGCTCAGCAGCAGCATGACTTCATTCAGGCCAGGATAGTCTAATGTTAGTCTTCATTCTCCATTAGACTTTTACACTGGCCGTAAGGGGCTATTAAAGGGTGAGCAAGTCCTGCTGATCATTCCTTGGCTCTCCAGTCAACAAATCAGCATATGGATGCGAATCAGGGAGTCTTGGTTGGTGCAATATTGCCACTGGTGCACCGTCGTGGTAGCGATCAGCACCTGTTGTTCTTTGACCTACAGCAACTACACAACAGAAGGGTCCTCTGAGAGACCATGCAAGGTAGACAGCTGCTTAATTTCCTCCGTCTCCAAGGCAGCTATACTGAAAGCCCGCCAGTACCCTTTTGGGTCCTTGAAATACCCTCTCCTGAGATAGTCTATGCCAAGGGTGGATGGAGCTTCTAGGCTAGTCACAGTTCGGTGTTTTTGCTACTCATTCTCAGTCAGGCTTATTTCAGCCTCTGATGCAGTTAGCTGTTGGGATCCCCCTGTCACTCCAGAAATACAAATGGGTTCTGCCCCTTTATAGCTTGATGGCATTAGGATACCCTGTGCCCTGATATCTGGTAGAGCTGTATACTCCTGTGGGTCTGATGTGCCAGGCCATCAGATCCACAGTGTCCAGTAAACCCAGTTGTCCCTCTCCTCCATCTGGCTGGAGGCAGGGCCCCTCTATACTGATCATGGAATTCTCCACACACTTCTTGTAAAAACAGATTAGAATTCCTTTCCATAGGATCAGGAGTAAGATCAGCCCTTCCACTCTGTCTGGGGAACTGTCCACTGGAGACTAGAGCAGCAGTTTTCCTGAAAGAACCCCCATTTGTGATTGTTTTTCCTTGCAAGTCACATACATGTGCCTCTAGGGTTGATGCAGATCTTCCATCCCACTTCTTCATGTCCTCTCTGTGGTACCACAGGTAAAACCACAGGGTACCCTGTGGTGTGTACCATCTATATCCTCTCTCTTGAGCAAAAGAACACTTACTGTTAATAGCTGAGATCCTGGTGCATACAGGTGGGGAGTAGGACCTATCCTCTTTTTGTTGCTGGAACTCCTGGAGCGGTTTTTCCGACTTTTCAGACAGTTTTTCCACAGCCGAGACACAAGTCTATAGGGAGGAAGAGAGATTTTCTTCATATTGCTGGAGTTGGCGAGCCATTTCATCCACCATTGGTGCCTCTTCATCTCTCTAGGCCGTTACTGCCAATGAGCTGGTATACAACGATGGTGCATCCATTGGTGCCTCTTCATCTCTCTAGGCCATTACTGCCAATGAGCTGGTATACAATGATGGTGCGCTCCATACAAATTTCTGCCACATGGGTCGTGTGCATTGGACTTCATCTGGATCTGTGGGTGACTGCACATTATTTGGGTCATGATAAATCATCTCTAGCATGGCTAATTCCCTCAGGTACTGGCTATCTCTCTCCATGGTGGTCTACTTGCCTGGGGGACATTTAACATCTTCCTTGAAGGGATACCTTTCCCTCACACCTGACAGGAGTCACCTCCAGAGGCCAAGGACTTGTGTCCCTTTTCCAATTGCCTTATCAATGTCCCCTTCCCCAGAAAGTGATCCCAGCTGCTTGGCTTCCCTACCCTCTAATTCCAGGGTACTAGCACTGGAGCAGGCAGGTGATAATGTGCTTACCTGGATGATGGCCGAAATCTTTTCGCGTATCTCATAGCTCACTCAGGGATAGGGATCAAGTGGTTACCTCTTGCTCTGCCTCTTCCTCATGTTCTTGTGATGGACCTGCTTCATCCTCCTTTACTAAACGAGCTGCCTTCTGTGTCCATTTTTTGTTGTGCATAGGGGTGGCCAATATCAGCACAGGTTGATTCTCTCGTTCAGCCACAGCGCCTGTTGCCAGGGTTGGAGTAGCTAAAGTGCCTGTCACTTCATCATCAGATTCGGAGACCTTTTTTTCCCCTTGATGGTACTGAATGGTGTCGAACAGAGCTTGCTAGGCATGGGCCAGGCCCCAACACATTGCAGTGATTTGTCTGTCTCTGGAATTGCCTGAGTGATGGCATACTTTCTCCCAAATATTTTCCTGTTTTTCCCAGATTCTGCACTCGTTCAGAGGTGAAGTTCAAAAACACTGGAAGTGCCCACTGTCCTAAGCACTTGCCCACACCCTGCCACTCATAACTATCCAGCCTTGGGGCAGATCTCTGGGTGGTATTCTTAAATAGTTGTTTAACCTTAAAAAAAACCTGGAACACATACAGCAACGTGCTGGTTCCTAGCAATAGGACTATACTGGTTTCAACATCCCAAGGATATTCAAAAATTTTAAAGTTCTCAAACACTATTGTAATTAGCCTGGCAGGGGAGGGGAAGATGTGGGAAGAGGTCTCTGGCGCTCTGAGGAGACGGTAAAAGGTGTAATTATTAATAGTTTCCGATAGATGGCTCCCGAAGTACAGAGATGACGGCAATGCTGAGCACAAATACCAGATTAGTCTCACGACCAGCAATTTTATCATATCATAAGTCAGCATTACAGTACAACAAAATGATAACCTTAGCCCCGCCCTGAGATGATAGCACAACAGGGAACATATACAGCAAGTAAGGTGTTACACAATGCAACTCTGAGAACCAGCACATCAATTCTGAGAGCAAATAAATCACCATTGTGACCAGTGACTATTAAACTTATATAATGAATGCTTGTAACAAATTTGTTCTAACACATTCCAGTCAGATTTGTTATCTCAACCCATTGGGCCTCATGTTGGGCACCAAAAAAGGACTGTCCTGGTTTA
>NW_009605581.1:0-251 GCF_000690535.1 Cariama cristata | reverse complement strand
CCCCACTGGTGCAACTATGGGGCCTCCATAACAACCACTGTTGCAGACTGTTGCAACAAGCAAGTATTTATAAAAGGTTTAAACACTAGAAGCTTCTTCACAAGTGGTGCTTGAGTAAGGGTGGTTGGTGAGTTTGTAAGACTTACATTATGAAACTACCTGACTTCCTGTGTTCCAGTGATGTAGTGCTCACAAACAAGTGATACAGATAAAATGTGATCTACACTAGCCTTTAAAAAAATTGTATATAT
>NW_009605580.1:0-8742 GCF_000690535.1 Cariama cristata | reverse complement strand
GTTTTTCAGACAGCTCCGTGCAGTCAATCCATTTTTTTTTTACATAGATGGTAACTTCCTCACCTCTCCTTTCTTCCCTGACCCTTCTGAACAGTTTACATCCGTCAATTGCAATGCTCCAGTCACGTGAATCATCCCATCAAATTTCAGAGACAGTGACTAGATTGAAGCTTTCTAGTTGCTCAGTGGTTTCCAGCTCCTCCCGCTTGCTACTTGCGCTGCAGGCCCTGGCACAGAAGCACTTCAACTGGGCTATCGACTGTGTCACCTTTTTAGAGCAACATGCACTAATTTCTTTGTGGCATTTCACAAGTGTTTCCCTATTTGTTCCTAATACGTCTTGTTAATTGAACATCGAAGGACTTAAAAATTATGATTCGTGACAAAGCAAGAACAGCAGACATCAAAATGACTACCAATGTTCTTGGTGTCTGTAGCAGCAGGGAGTCTTAGATGATGACATTATGAAGAGTTATTTGGTGTTTTTTCTTCCAGAGTTATAAGCTTCCAAGTGAAGCAATCTGGTACTAAGTAGCCACATTTCTTTAACTGTAATCCTTCCTTATAAGAAAATAAAGAATATCATGGACATACTTTGCAAGTGAGACAGGGAGGCTTGGCAATCTGAAGAAGAACATCAGTGCTCAGATCAAATTCCTTATCAGTTCTGGGAAAACAGGAATTTACATGTATTCTGCCTTTAGCATGCATGGGGAATTTACTTTTCTTTCTTTCATTCTTTCAGTCTATTATCTCCACAGAACTTCTAAATATGAACATTTAATTTTTACTGTGAGATCTTCAGTGATTAAAGCATATTTTTCGATGAGTCACGGGCTATTTTTGTTGTGCTTTCCAACATGAAGGTAAAGATTTATCCAAAGTAGAAAAACACCCATTAGAAACAGTACGATACTCCTAAACAAAAACTCATAAAATTTCCTTAAAGGATATCTTTCTTTTCTCGAAAATTGATTTAAATGATCATATTGAATTAAAATTAATACTTTGTAACATAAGCCCATGTTATGAAAACATGCCTGTTGCAGATGAGTGATTTAGATCACCCAAGAATCACCATCAGAGGTATTGGTAAAAGTGGTGTTAATATGAATTTGTAAAAGTGCAACTTAATAAAGTTCAATGGTAAGGTTCACTCTATTACTTACTACATGGAGGAAACATAAAGGAAAATCGAGTTAGAATCAAGCTAGATTGATTTACATAGAGACCAGAGATGCAAAAGGGTAAGGAAGATCATCTCATTGAGTCATGGAGTTCAGAGTAGACCCTCTTGCTTTCTAAACCCCTGATGGAGTTTAGGTGTGGCTAGGGCCAGTCTTAGTCTCAGACGATGGTTTATGTCTAAGGGAATCAGCTATGTGGATTTCATTAGTATTAATTCGGCATGGTATCAGTCACTTACCGAGGATCTGTTGCGAATAAGGAGTCTCTCCTCCTTGGGTAAGGAAGGATCTCTCATCCTCAGGTAAGGAATCTCAAGCCTTGAGAGGCATCCCAGCTCAAGAGGAGACCACCACCATGCAACCACGCTGCCCAGCAGGGAGAGCTCAAAGGTGGCTCACTTGAGCTGTCATATTTATGGGATAAAGCGGTTGGCTGGTAGTCAAATTGCATACAATAGGAAAGGTATGCATGAGACCCCTTGTACCCACAACTTTCTTTGTTCCTTCATAAATGAGTCTTGGAAAAATCACCCATTATTCATGTGTTAACTGTATGTTCGGTGCTCCAAGCTCATGGATGTTCACTGGGTCACTCTGTTCCTTTGTGGGTTTCTTGGAGGAATTCTTGAGCTACAGCTCAGACTTCTACCTCCTTTGGAGCCTGTATCAAACTACTGCTAGTTTGGTTAAGGGGTCAAGTGCATCCATCACAATGCCTCAGGCTCATTTGAGAACACATTTGAGCATGTATTTTTCCTTAGTCATGTTCATTTCAATTTTACACTATGTTTAAAAGCTTATAACTTACAATCAAATTCTGACATTCATGCTTATAAGAATTCTTCTTTAAGTCTTAGAGTACTAACTCACATAGTAAGTAATTTCATACCCTCCACCAAAATCAGTTCATATTAGTGCAACTAATGGTGGTAGAATATAGCTTTCCTTTTACCACATACAGTCAATATAGAAATTGCTTAAAATAGTGTTGGTTAAAACAAGTTTTTCACAAAAAATATACTGGAATGTCTATTTTTTATTTTTTTTTTTTCCCCTGCACAAACAAGGAGTGTAGAGTTAGGGAGTTTTAATTTAAAAGAGATGACTAAAAGTCATAGCTTCTGTTTCTCTACTGGTAGATGCCCAGAAATTAGTGGGCAGAAATTAGCCCAGATATTCCTCGTATCTGTAATGCTGTTATATAATGTAAACTCTTCTCTTTTGAATATAATTCTACAATTCTTTGTCAGTGTTGTTTGGGGTTTTTGTTTTTTTGTTTTTTTGTTTTTTTGTTTTTTTGTTTTTTTGTTTTTTTGTTTTTTTGTTTTTTTGTTTTTTTGTTTTTTTGTTTTTTTGTTTTTTTGTTTTTTTGTTTTTTTGTTTTTTTGTTTTTTTGTTTTTTTGTTTTTTTGTTTTTTTGTTTTTTTGTTTTTTTGTTTTTTTGTTTTTTTAAGTATAAGAATGTAGGAGTTCATTGCATAAATAGATCATGTTTATTTTTTTATATACAGGGGCATATTATCAAAAGCTGTTACTATAATCAGATTAACTGCATAGGCATTTAGTTCATAAAAAAAGCTATTCTAGATCATAGTGACTTGGATAACCAGAGAATAATTATCCTGAGAGTTGATTCTGGTTTTCTTTGTATGTAATAAAAATAATCGATAGTTTCTTTAGCTATTTTTCTTTCTATGCATAAAATTTATCAAAAAGACCCATGGAAGTCCAACAGCTTCTGTATATTTAGAAGTATCTATGTACTATATCATTGTATGGCTAGACATTACACATGATAGAGTGATTTCAGGTGGAATCAATCTGTAACCATGTTTCAAAAATTACTGGGAAATTCTACAGGAGTTCTGTAACAGATGCAAAAAAAAAAAAGTGATCTTTCTGAGCAGTGATGTCTTCAACTTGCAGTGATTGTGAAGCTGATTGTTGTTTGAACTGCTTATACATTTTTATTGTTACAATTTGTATACTGCTCCTAGGTGGTAAAAGAAGCAACATATTTGTTTCTCAGTTGTCAAGGAAGATGAAAATTGTCTGCCTGTTAAGGAAAATATTTTTGGGAAGTCCATATGGTCTGGTTCAGTTCACACATTTCAAATTTAATTTCCTTTTACTCCCATGAGCCGATTGACTCGTAATTGCAGAGACACAGTGAGGTGTTTATGAGGAGTAACACTGGCTATACAAAAGCTCTCAAAAGCTTTTCACCTATGCATTGTTAAGCCTATCGTGTATATATTCGGTCCCCTACAGTTACATCTGTGCCATCGTAATAGTGAGTTATCTACCCTTTGAAGAAATTCAAGAAGATTAATGCAGCCCTCCTACTGTGGAAGGATACTGACGAAAAGGGGCCTTTTAGGTGCCTGTCCTTATGTTTAGTGTTTGAAGTATGATTTCGCATTTTGTTGTCAGGTTTGCTACTTGACATTTTGGGGTTTTAAGAGGCCTAGTCAGCTACAGTGACCTGCATTCACATATATGATATAGCTCGTGAACTATATTGCAACTTTCTTTGCATTATTCACCTTACTCTAGGAGGTATAAGTGATTCTATCTACCTGAATAATCTTTAGCAGAATAATAATTTATTTTTCATCTTGCAAATGCTGCTCGATTGTAGATGGTTTACCATCTCAGTTCCTTTTACACAGGCTTATGTCATGAAAAAAAGGCCACTGAATGATGAGTACTTTACCTGTGAAAAAAAATGGAAGGAAAGGTTGTATCTCCATATTAATTTTGTACTCTACTTCTATCAATAAGAATGTTTTAAGTAATTCAGTTGGGTTTAGTTCAAATTTCTTGATTTCTTATGTTGACTTTATCATATATAACATAGTTCTTCAATTCAATATCCTACTTCAGTGGCATTTTTGCTCATTGGATTCTTCTACAGGATATGGTACATGAAAGTGCATTGAAACACTCCTTTTTCTTTATAATTATTGTTATATCTATTTGAAGTGATTTAATTTGTCTATAAACTCTGTGTTATTTGGCTGAAGGATCAAGCAAGGGGCTGATTGTTTATTATTTGAAACTAATTTTTACTCTCCCTATAAAAATGATTTCTTATAGCAAAACGCTGTGCTGAGAAAAACAAAGATAGTATCAAGAACAGCTGCTGCAGCAGTTATTTTTGGTATAGTAGGTACCCTATCTCTGTCACCTATCACTTCACTTCCAATAGGTTGAATGTCAACATAGCTGAGTCTTTAAAATCACACCTGTCGATTAAAAAATAAGTCCTTCAAAACCATACTATCTTCTCTGCAGAAACATCTAGAAACATGAGATACAAAGAATGAATGAAAGCTAAACTGCTCTGGAGAAAAATGTATGTTTTGATAGTATAAGTATCTAAAATAATATACATTTTTATTCTATTTTACTTTCAAATTTCTTTCTTTTTTAATTAATACTCTATTTTACTGATTCTTTTTATTACAAAAAAAAAAAAGGCAAAATAAAAGCCATGGTTGCAATGCTGTGTAATACAGAAGATTCCTGTGAAGGTATACGCAATGCTACTCTGAAATATTTTGAAATGTTGGAGTATTTAACTTAAATAATCAGCTGTAAGGGTTAATGGATACAGATTTGACATTAATCTTGGATATCAGTGGCACTGTCAGTTATGGAGGTCTTGCTGTTTCCTCACACCATCGTACTTCCAACAGTCATTAATTAGTACTGCTTGCACCTGTTTATTACTGGAGAGTTTCAAAACCACTTTGTATTTCTGATATATTACCCAAATCAGTAAAGTTATCATCTGTGTGTGTTTGATTTCAGCACTGTTCCATCTTGGTACGCAAAGGTCATTCTACTGTGGGAAAGTTGTAACAGTAGTATCCCACAAAAATATCTTCTGCAGCTTTATGTAAGTCTTGAAGTTTAAAAAGGTAACACATTAAGGATCCTTTTTGAGACACTGCCTTAAGCGTGATGGTGTTCCATTGGTCAGCAGAGACTTAGCAAGTTTCACTTAAAAACCTAGCTGAAAACCTAAATGTCGAAGTGTATATCTAAGCAATTGGTATTCTTCTACAGGATATGGTACATGAAAGTGTGTCTAGGCAATTGACATCTTTATGTTCCATAGCCCTTTACTGTGAAAGATTGGAAAAACTTTTTTTTCTCATTTTATTGCCATTAAAATGATGGGAAATGGGTCATGTTGTTTGTAACATTAACTCCATTACAGAGAATGCCGTTACCAAAAATGATCTGTGATTATATTCAGTTATACAGAATGATACAAAATTTTTCATGCATAAAGTGATATTGTCCAAATGCCAGAGTTTTTTATAACATTGTAGTCAGTAATTTTTAATCTCCCTCTATCAAGAATTCTTTAATTTCATAGGATATTAGCATGCAATTCTTTTGTGTATTTATGAGGAATTTGGTGTTTGAATACCAATTTCATATTCATGGGAAAATCATACAGAAACATAGTGCCAAAGAGCCCTCACAGGAAAAAAGATACAAGCAAGTCTACCACTGCCTAACTGTGCTCAAAATTAAGAATGTTTCTCTCTTCTCTGTGTTGAGTATTAAAATCACTGGGCTACTATGTTTTCTGATACAGTGTTCCTTCATTTCTTCTTCTCAGAGCTTCCCTACTTGACAAAAGTATTTAGTCAGCAATCACAAGAGAAAGATGGGCTCATCTGGACACTTGGAGTTCATCCAATTCAAATATGTAAAAGACAGAACACCTTGGAGCCAAGTGAAGTGTCAGACATGCAACCTCATGAACTGAACTTGCCCCAGACATAGGAGAGAATCCAAGGAGGTCTCCTATATCTCAGGTAAGTGTCCTAATCACTGAGTTACCAGAAACTGAAGAGAAATTTTCCACTGTTTTGAGAGTGAAAAATGTAGTGGCAATTTGTCGCTTTTCACTTTGCCAGTTCTGTAAATCCTCCTCCCAACCATCCAACTTAACAGTCAGTCCTCCGAGGCACTCTTTGTAAGAAGTCAAGAATCATAACTTTTTAATTTCTTCAACAGTGAGTATAGATGCAAAATATTAATTTAGTTTTTCTGCTATGACCTTATATTCTCAGACAGCTGGTTTTTTTACAAGTCTGTGCAGGTTTCCTGCCTCTGTTGCTTTTTTTAGAGTTTATTAATGGCTTTTATGCCTTTTGAAAGTTATTCTCCAACTCTTTTTTGGCCTGCCTTTTATATTTAACCTGCTGGAGTTTGTTGCTCCTTTCATTTTCTTCATTTGCACACAATTTCACTTTTTTTGAACAATGTCTTCTTGAATTATTTTGTATGACTCAGCAACTTAATCATGCCAACTTTCTTTTGCATTTTTTGGAGTCCCTAGGCTATTTTAATGTAGTTCCTCTCTTTGAAATTATGCATACAGTCTTGGATTTCTTGGCTTTTGTTGTTTCTACAAGGACATTGAATGCAAGTACATTATAATTTCTATGCTAGAGTAGCCTTTTGACAGTAAGACTTCAAATAATTTCCAACTCTGTTCAGGACATAGTTCTCCTCTTTTTTTCTGTTTCCTAACTAGCTACTTCTTTATTATTTAGTATTATCTATGTACAAAATAATGACTTTCTCCAGGGAAAAGATTCAACAGCAGTGCAAAAGGACTGCATGAAAAAGTTAATTTTCATTGATTCCAAGTCAATGAAAACAAATATTACTACGTTGAATGTAAAGTTCTACTGTCTTCAATTTATAAATACACCTCATATTTAAAATTCCTCCTGAAAGCAATGATAAACTTGATGAACATACCATTTGAAAATCCTCCCTTCAAAGAGCTGCAATTCCAAAGTATATAAAACCCCCAAATTTCTTGCTTACCTGCCTACAAGTTTTCAGCTGCCTTCCACAGAAGTTCATTATATCCCTTTAGTTTTCAAAATTACTTTTAAAAACATTCTCTGGAATATTATTTTACACTTCTTTCCTTGCAAAAGGAAATTGTTATACGTGTTTATCATTTTGTCTGGGAATCAGACTCTATCATTGTTCCTGTCACAACCTCTATAAGCATAACTGCAGAATCCCGAGCACATCTTCTTTCTCTTTGGTGCAGACAGCTCCAGTGTCGAGTATCCTCTGACAGACAACAGAGAGTCGTACCTACGAAGGTGAGGAAGGATAAGTGCAGGGAGAAAGAGGAATGACTTGCCACCCTTGGAGTAGTGGCACAACCGCCTAAACCTGTTGTGGACGGTTTACTGTTGCTGATGCCAGAGAAAGGTTTTATAATTTTAAACAAGTTTTAAACTATCATGCAATGAGTTAAAGCTCTGACAATCAATATGATTACAACAATCAATGTAATTCAGTCTGAGTGGAATGCAAGCAAGCTAAGTGTGAGCAAAAGGGAAAAGGGGAAAGATCAGTTGCTGTGTAGGCAAGGTACAATACTGCTAATGATTGATCTTATCCACTGTAGGAATGGTGGGATGGGAAGTGGAGGATGAAGTAGAGGACTTGAGAGGGAGGTTAAGCCTGGGAAGAAGTAGAGATGGACAGAAGGTGGGGTTTTACTTATGACTTTGTTTCTCACTGTTTTAATCTATTTTTAATTGGAAATAAAATAATTTAATCTTCCCGAAGTTGAGTCTGTTTTGCCTGTGATGGTAACTGATAAGAGACCTCCCTGTCTGTGTCTCAACCCACAGGTTTTTCCATCTAATTTTCAGCCCCCATCCTTTTAAGGAAGGTGAGTGAAACAGTAGCTGGGTGAGTGTCTGGCAGTCAGCCAATTATTTCAAGCCCATCATGAAGACAAAAAGAAAGACAAAAAGGTAATGTTGTGACTTATGAGGTCACAAAGTGTTTTAAATTAAGTATTTTCGAAGTTATACAGATATGCATGTGTCTGTTAAATATGTTCACATAGCATCTTAGCTTCACAAATATTCTTACTTTTCATAGGAAGGATGTGGTGACTCAGAGATAGTTAACTAGCTCCCCAACAGCATCAGCATGGTCAATTACATTCCTGGCCATGAACTAGAAACCATATTTATGTTTACTGTCCTTACCATGCTTTCATCTCTAAGTACATCATTACTTATACAGTACATTATCACATCAGAGGGAAAGGCATGTTTTCAGATCTTGACCCACAGACATGGTACATGATGTACAGTTAATTTCCAAACAAGGATTTAAAAAAATTTTAAACATCTAAAAAAATCCTTGTGTGGTACAGAGTTTACCATAAGCAAAAGAAAAAAAAACAAATTTAAGACTATGAGTCATTAAATAATATAGGAAAGAGAACTTCAACACTTTAAAACTAAGTAGGCAATAAGGTTGTGTAATGTAAGTTGATTACAGCTTTTGTCATTGCACAGATTCCACCTGTATTATGAGCTATACCTAAGAGATAAAAGACAAATCAACACTTATCTATTTTATCATTTATTTCTGTGTTTTCTGTATTTTCTCATTTGCTACAGCTTTGTTGTAAAAGAATATTACACCAAAAAGCTGATCTAAAACTACTGAACACTTTTTTATCGTCAGCCACACTCTC
>NW_009605579.1:0-5154 GCF_000690535.1 Cariama cristata | reverse complement strand
AATAAAACCCAAGAAAGACAAGTGATACATATGAAAACAATTGCTCACCACCAACTGACGGATGCCCAGCCAGACCCTGAGCAGTGGCCCCCCTACCAACCTCCCCCCTAGTTTATACGCTGAGCATGACGTCATATGGTATGGAATATCCCGGTCAGTTGGGGTCAGTTATGCTGGCTGTGTCCCCTCCCAAATTCTTGTGATCCCCCAGCCTCCTCGCTGGTGGGGTGGGGTGAGGAGCAGAAAAGGCCTTGACTCTGTGTAAGCCCTGCTCAGCAATCACTAAAACATCCCTGTCTTATCAACACTGTTTGCAGCACAAATCCAAAACATAGCCCCATACCAGCTACAGTGAAGAAATTTAACTCTGTCTCAGCCAAAACCAGCACAAGCATCACAATCTTTTTGACCCTAAGCAAACACATCCTTCAGTGGATTAATCTAAGCTATTACAGTGACCTGCTCATATCCTAAAGTGCACACATTGTTTGCCCAACTTCAGATTCAAAGAGGAAGAGAAAACAGGTCACTCGAGAAATCCTTAAAAAGCACAGAATTTTATCATCAAAAAAAACAGAGACAAGGAAAATACTAGCTAAGTGAGTATCTCAATACAGTTGTTCACTTCCTTGGACTTGTTTCAGTATGAGCACCTCCATTTATCACATTAGGACAACGGTTATCACTGCTACCTCTTCCTGCTTGTGGAACATGAAAAAAGATGCAGGTTCAGAGTGGTTAGCACAGGTCACACAGCTCCCAGCAGGAGGAGACAGTGAAATACTTGAACAGAAGGAAAGCAAAAAGGCAAAGGGAAAGGGAGCTCAGAAGGGAGGGGGGAAAAAAAATAAAAAGGAGTTGTGAGGGATGCTTTACATCTAATTCAGAGTTGGTGTGTTTGTTAAAAGATTGTTAAAATAAAATCAAAGTGCTGATATGAAGTAATACCTGAGTGGGACTGACTCATGAAAGAAAAATAAGGGCTTTTTCCCACTTCATGTAACTACGCACCAGATCACTCAAAGTCCAAAGCAGTGACCAAAGAAGCAACCCTTTTCTGGTTGGTTCCATTGAGAGCAGGATAGGACCTTCTTAGGAGAGCTCTGATGAGATTCAGCCCAAAGGCCTATCAATTGTAACAGGAACCTCACTATTTTCCAATCCAGAAATGAGAGTTTTGTCTGAGGAGGGCACACTGACGAGGGCACAAAAAAGGCAAATTCTTTCTAAGTGTTCTTGCATTATCTGATTAATAAAATCTTAATAACCATCACACGTGTGTACGCTTCTATTAAATGTTAAATGTCTGTAAGGCACCATACAAAGACAATGCAGATACCATTTAGCATTAGTTAAGGATGGAAACATGTCTGTTCTCTTTACTCAAGGTGTGATGCAGCTATGCGGTAAAGTTGGAGTTGAAGTAGATTTCCTTAGAGACACAAAACTGCAGCAACTCAGATGAGCTAGTGAAATGGGTTACAGAGTAGAAAATCACTAAGGAAGGTGAGAGATGAGTACAGAGGACAAGGCATGAGCTGGGTGGTACAGAGGAATGGAAAAAGCGAGGAAAAACTTGAGCCCTCCTTTCAAGTGACAAAGACATCACGTACCTCATATGTTGTCAAGAGTGCATGGAAATGAGATTGCTCTTTCAGGTTCTGCTGCAGTTTGGGTCGCTCCTCCTTGTTGCCTATGTATGTTACAAAGGAAAGACCTGGAGCAAACCTGTTGTCAGGAGAAAGACAGAGCAAAAACAGTGGGCCAAGCTCTCTTTCATGTGTTTATGACCCTAGACCCCATTATAAAACACAGCTACTGCCCAGATAATAAGAACATCCTACCCAAACACGCAATCCTCCTGTCAGATGTTGCTGGAGCTCAGCTTCTGAATCTAACCCCTTCCTGATTAATTTGCATTTCAGGTTGGCACCTCAGCTGCTGGTTCTGGTTAGGACAAGTCCCATATAAACTGTGTTCTCCTAGGTCTCAAAGTCCAAGGCAGGTGATTGAAAACCAGTCCCATGGCCCATCTGCTATTCCGAACTGAAAAAGCTCATGAGAAGCATGTGAATTTGGCCAGTTGGGACCAAAGAATTGGCCTAAATCACGCTAAAATAAAGGCAAACGATGTATGCAGCAAACAGGTCCAAGTCAGGGCCTCAAAAATCTCTCCTCTTAGTCAAAAAGCAGATAAAACCAGTTCCATGGAGGAAGAGTTGGGACCATAAAATTCTTCCTCATTTAATCCCACCACTGATATTTGCCTAATGTTCCTCCTGGATAGGTGTTCACTGCTGACTTATGAAGGGATGCACTTTCCCCCAACTATTCCAACCACAAGTCTATCCAAATCAGGCCAGCTCACTTCAGAATGTAACGTGGATGACTTCAGATGCTGGAGAGACAGCATCGCCCGACAGCCACATAGATAGACTTCTGTTCTAATATTTAACTTTCTGCCCTCCCTGTTAAAAGGAATCTTTAGGCTCCAGCTTAAAAATGTACATATTCCGGGCACAGCAGATGTGCCATCAGCATAGTCATTGCACCCCAGTGAAGACGGGTTGCATGCACAGACGTAAGGTATTTTGCATGCATATGTGAGCATGCCAAGAAAGATACTGTTCAACTTGGGTCTTACCTTTCATCATACAGAATCCTGGCTGTCTTCAGCAGATTTTGCCTAAGAGAGGCTGAGCATGGAGGGTTACAAATCAATAAAAAGCAAGGAGCTAGTGGGGGCATTTGGACTGAAAGTCAGTCAATACTGTAAATTGGATGAATTAACGTATACCACAGCATTGTAAAGACTATGCATTAACTGCATAGTTTGCATTGATTTGTTGGTTTAGAAGCTTCCCTTTTTACTTTTTTTCCTTTTGAAAGGAAGAAATCTGTTGGACTGAACACATTTGAAGAGAATCTTTGTAACTTGCTGTGCAAGAATATGATGAGCCAGACAACTGTTGAAACTTACCTCTCTAGTTCCTCCTTCCAGTTGCTCAGAACAGACAGAGGACAAAGTATCAGAAATCTCTCTTTGTTCGTTAATTTTTTTGTCAAATAAAGAAGTAGAGAAATAGTCTAGAAGGCAAGGAAAATACATTTTTTGATAACAAGGAAAGGGTTCAAACCAATAGCCTGAACCTACATAAACTGTCTCCTTGTTGAGCTTTGTAGCTAGTTGCCACAGGTTCTCTAGCACAAAGTAGAGCTAACAGAATATCAAATGAGAGCCACCAGCAATGAAAAAAAGCTTAGATTGCAAAACATGACCTCAGTACCTGCAGTCCCTCTCCAAGGACTTTTATGCCACAGCCACAAAAAAGATAACCTACCATATATCATTTTCTAAAACTACCAGTTTGTTATTTAAGACCCATTGAATAAAATCAGCTGAATCAAAGCACAGTCATTTCCCAACAAAACTGAAACCCATTGAGAAACTTAAAAAAAAAAAAGCTCTGAAAAATTTACATCTGTAAATTTTAACCCATGAGCTGACAAACTCAAAAATCATCTTGCTGCAGGTGCATCAAAACGATATCATCCTCTCAGTACTGGCTGTGTATTGCGCCTTCAATTCTGCATGTGAATTATGCATTAAGGTGTCTGTATAAAATGACCACTCATCTTTTTACAAAACCTTGAAACCTTTTTAGAGCGTTACTCAGGACTTAACAGTTGTTTTAAGACATTAACAAATGAAAGAAACAATGAGCTCTCGCTTTTGAGTATGGACTTCAGGATGGGGCTGCTTAACTGACCAATAATTAGGGTGCTTTTTCTCTTTCATTCTGCAGAAACATTGGGCTAGAAAAAAGCTAGGCAAAAATCATTTTCCAGAAGAAGAAGACGACAACACACCTGACAAGTCTTCCCAAGACCCATCTCATCGGCCAGGATACAGCCATGCTGGACTTCGTAGCATTGCACCAGCCAGTTTACACCTTCTATTTGATAGGGACGAAGTTTAATGCCTGGGAATAAAAGCAATTTGTTACATTTACACAGTCATCCAATATACTCTATAGATAGTTACACCTTGAAGCCACCAGAAATAGGTCCTGCCCAGAACAGGCCCTCCTAAACATCTGCCTTAGAGGAAAAGCACACCAGTTTTCAGTAGAAACTGCTTTACCTTCCTGGAGAGCAGAGACACCAGTGTTACAGCAAATCCATTAAAACAAACCATATTCAGGAAACTGTACACACAAAAATGCCCCAAGTCATTACAAAGGCCTGTACAAGGAACCTAATCTGATAATTAAGCTGCTACTTTGCAGTCCTAAAAGACAGCTTGATTTTCAGCTCCAGCCACTTTTTTAAATATGTAAGTACTAGATCCAGGGACATGCTTTAGGCTACCAGAAATGTTTGTAACAATCCACTATTGTATAATAATAATTTCTCAATTTCCAGCTTTCCTGCACTTAAGCTAGGGCAAACCTCAGTTGTAGGTCACTGTAGCTGCTTACCAGCACTGCAATCCTTATTATGGGCCACAATATGTCAAAACAAACACAAAACAAGCCAAGTAGGAGTTCTCAAGATCTTCCCTTGTACCTGGACTCAACTACTGTGTACTGTTAATAACGTTGAGCCACTGCTGCCCTCTCCTCCCTGGGGAAACGTGCAGGCAGAGCACACGAAGTAACTCGCCACCCCGCAGGAAACACAAACCCAAATTAGCACAGGGATTGAAATAAGGGCTCCCCACAGCTAAAGAAAATGTGTAAGCAGGATGGATAGCCTGGGCGCTCCCCTTTAACATCTACCCTTCAGGCAGTGCAAGGCACTGGAAAACATCCACGCTCAACATCAACCTACTTCGAGGCCGATGAACGCTGCCCTGTTCATCGCGTCCCGAAGCACAGAGTTGCCCAAGGCTGTGCCGAGGCACTGCAGCGGTAAAAGCAGGGCTCAAGGAGCCAAGCCCCTGGCCTAACCTCCCACCTAACTGCGAAGCCGAGGAGAGGGTGACTGAACCAGCCAGGGAAAGTGTGCACGGAGCAGGGAGCACGGCAGCAATACCGTTTTCTGCAGCAGCTGTGGCTCACTTTTACAGGCCCAGGAGCCACCTTTCTTTACAGCTTTATTTACTTCAGGCCTGGAGGTTGTTAACACAGAGCCCAGAGGATTACAGCTGCA
>NW_009605578.1:0-22424 GCF_000690535.1 Cariama cristata | reverse complement strand
CCGCCTCGGCTGCTTGGTTTCCTCCCACAACGCGGAAGTCAACCCCCCGGCCAAAGAGGGAAAGGAGAGCCTCCCCCCTCCCCACCTTGGCACTCTGAAAAACGCCCCCGATAGAACACCCCGAATCGCAGAGTACCTCACCTGCTCTCAGGGTGTGGGGTAGGCCGGGGGAAAGGCGCCTGGTTCGTTTTGGAGCAGCTTACCGGCCTCTTGCACTTCATTCGGTCCCCTGTAGCATGTGGCGTATCCAAGTGGCATCGCCCAGGGGAGAAGCTGAAACATAAAATGGATTTGCACCACTCACTTTGGAAATAAACGGATCGGGAAGCAATGCACACGCCGCTACTCCTCAGGATCGTCAACGTTTTTACTAGATTTGTAGGCGTGTAACACGGAATGCAAGTAAAAAGGTTCAGGTAGTGTGCTAGTGTGGGGTTTTTTCAGCAAAAGGTCTCAGGTGGGTTTCTTCCAGAGTGGAATATAAGGAGTAAAAATCCTGCCTGTGTTAATAGCAGCTAAAAGTCAGAGATGTTCCAGGCAAATTGGTTTGCAATCCAACCTGGGAGGGACAAATCATGTTAAAAAATGAAATTTCATTTCCAAATACAACAAAATGGCATCTTCCGCGTTACACACTGGGTATTTAAAAAAGAGACATGAGCCAAAAAATGGTAAAAGTTCAGCAGAGGTAAGAGATTGATCAGCAGTAGCTAGAAAACAAATTCCTTTCTTGGTATTTGTTTTATTTACTTTTATAAAGCCCACCCAGTTAAAGTTGGGAGTGGGAGGGACTGCTCTTCCTTCCATGAATCTGTGCGGAGTCAAGACTGAAGGACTAAAATCTCTCTGCTGCTGGTTTAGAAGAAAACCTATACTGGAGGAAAACATCTTTCCTGATGTTGGGGGTGTGGGAACACTCTCTACTGCAGCAGCTTACACCAGAAGCAGGAAAGGTCGCAGAAGTGTCCTGGATAATAACGCACCAGCTCAGCACAAGCAGATTAGTTCTCCTTATGGGACAGATTCTGTGTTGATCTCGCTGCCACCATAGCACGTTGTTACCTGGCACCACAGGTAGTTGGTGTACAGGCAGGCGGGAGCTATGCAGCTCCCTTTAAACTTTGCTCCAACCGAGCAGATGCTCTCAAGACTTACCATTTCAGTGCTGACTTTGAGGAGTGGCTGAATTTGAGTCCCATTTAGAGTCAAGACCCTATACAACCAGCCTTTTTAGCTGTGAGGATGATTTACTCATGTTTGCTGGGTGAAACCACTCCTGATACATCAAAGGAACTGGCAGGAGGTGCAGAGGGTCTTCACCTCAGTCCCCTCAGTGGAATGTTCATTTTCAGATTGGCCACCTGTTTTTCTGGCATTACTCCTTTAATTGATGATCTTTCTCTTTAAAACAGAAAACATGAAGCCCAAAAGCATATCCCCCAGTAATAAACTCTTCAGCTTCTTTTCTTTCTAGAATAACCTAAGAAAATGAGGATAGAGACCCAGTGTCTACCACTTGCAGCAAAGAATGCCTCTCACTTCTGCTACAGCTTTACTGTTGTTATTCATAATTCAGTTGTGTTTTGAATTTTGCCTGGAGTGGGCTGTTTGTTATCTTTTTTTCTCCTTCACTTTCTGAAGGCATCCAACTATCGAAAACCTGGCTTAAGTACAGCCCAGCGGAAGAAAAGTGGCTTGAAACCTGAACTTACAGAGGAGCAAAAGCAGGAGATCAGAGAAGCTTTTGATTTGTTTGATACTGATGGATCTGGAAGCATCGACATAAAAGAACTGAAGGTTTTGAAACTTTTTTTTCTTGGATGGAAATATCTTTGGTCTCAAAATTGTAGCTGCTTTTTCTGTTTGTCCAGCCCTAACTATTTTAAAATAGATTTGGAGTACAAACAAGAGTAATGGCTTGCTGTCGTGACTGAATTTGGGGTGTACTACATGGTTAACCTGAGAAAGCTCTCTTATGTAGTACTTCAGAGCAGACAGGCTTCTCTAATACATGGATAGTAGCTCAGAAAGCTTTGAATAGCTGAGCGTTACAGGAAGTAAACAATTCCTCTTATTAGCAATGCACAGTACACATCTCAGTTTCCATGACCGGCTAAGATCCTGGTTTCTGGGAAGTGGACTTTGTTGTTGTGGGATGAATGTCAAGAGTATCAAATTTTTTGTTCACCTCAGAACTAAACACACAGGTTTTGCACACATTCAGGAAAGATACAAGCGTATTTTCATATACATAATACAAAAATTACCTCATTTTTAATTTAAGAACAAAACAGAGGTCTGAGTTGCATTTCAGTAGCAATTCAGGTAGTGTGGGTATGTGCACGCACGTGCATACTCACAGTAGTACAAGGGGGAAGATTATTCTCAGTTCTCTCCCTATGTTTTTATGTGTCTTAATTACCTCCTTGACCGTGATTTCTCACATACAGACACTCTCCCTCAATTTCTGCGTATGTAACCTAGAAGCATGAGTTACCTAAGCCTGTGGCTTATCTCAGGATTTAGTTGGAAGTACTTATGCTTGGTTAAGGAGACCATGTTCTTTGAACGCAGATGATATATACATTAAAATACAGTTCTTAAAATGGACTGAAACGTTTTAGCATCAACCATTTAATGCTGTGGTTTCCTTTTTCAAAATTAATTCAAAATAATGGATGTTTTACAATAGAAAGTGTACCCCTCTGAAAGACAAAATGGAACATTTTCTTTTGTCCCATTGCAAGAAACTGGTCAGAAAACACACTTCAGTTAAATGTTAAGTTTCTGGTGAGTTGGCACTTTCCAGTAGCAAAGTGTGAAAATTTCTGCCTAATGTTAACTATTGATTTCCACTACAGCATATAGGAAGAATGAACACTCATTAATTTCAAACGGAGTGAGATTGCATCCCTGGTCTCCAGCCTCCCTTGAAGTCCCATCTTGATAATCCAGTCCCTTTAGGAACTGCGTAGACTGGAACCTTTACCCAATTCAGACACAAAAGGTTTCTCTTAGTTTCAGAAATATATCCATGTTCCACATGGATCTAAAGAGAATGTATGTCTGTGTCTTAAGAATATCAAACCTACACTGTTACTACTTGGAAAGATGAAACAAGCTGGTAAGAGATACCAAGATGTTTTCATTGCGGTGAGTTATTACAGTTTTGGACAAGGAAATTAAACAAGCTTTAGTGCAGCTGCTTACCCTGTAATTCTGGTGGCCTCCTAACAGAATTGCTTTTTGGCACAGGTTGCAATGCGTGCTTTAGGCTTTGAGCCAAAGAAGGAAGAAATTAAGAAAATGATAGCAGATATTGACAAAGAAGGAAGTGGCACCATTGACTTTGAAGACTTTTTGGCTATGATGACGCAAAAAATGGTAGGAATTCTTAAGAAAAATCCTTGTAACAGCATAAAAAAAAAATACTGAAAAGGAATATCTTGGTGGTAAGTGTTTTCTAATTAATGTGTATTTTACTCTTCTTTTAGAGCGAAAAGGATTCAAAAGAAGAAATCTTGAAAGCTTTCAGATTATTTGATGATGATGGGACAGGAAAAATCTCCTTCAAAAACTTGAAAAGGGTTGCCAAGGAGCTGGGAGAAAATTTAACAGATGAAGAACTTCAGGTAATTCCAATTCGCCAGAGCTTTTCTAACAGGCACTGTAGCTCCTAAAGATCGGGTGGAAATTTACGCCTATACAAGAAGGGCTGAGAGGTCAGAAATATGAAGAGCAATTAAATACATAATTATGTTTTCATATGAAGCACTTCTGATTTGTTGTTGTTTTGTTTTAATGCATGGAAGATCTTGTGTTTAGAGTCCAGTGCCTGATCAAATGTACAATGTGTTTTGTAGGAAATGATTGATGAAGCTGATCGAGATGGAGATGGAGAAGTAAGTGAGCAAGAATTTTTGAGAATCATGAAGAAAACCAGCTTATATTAATATTTGTTGCCTTGCTATACAGCTGCTCCAAAAGATAACCAGGAAAAGACTTAAAAACTGGGCTTGTGTCTCCTGCATATTTTCTGCCCTATAAAGAAAGTCTGAAAGGACAGATTTTTGGTTCATTCTTCTTTTTCGGCAAAGTTAATTGGGGAAGGGGGGCTTCAATACCCAGAACTGTTAAAATGAGATATTGCAGAAGTGAAAAGGAAGGATGAACTGAACCTGCAAGGCAGGGTCCCTCCTCTCCCTCGAGAATTTCAGAGTCCCATTTTGGATAGACAACGTTGTGTTTCACTAAAAGACATTTCACTTGAGATGTGAAAATTCCCACTGCTGCTGGGAAGGGCCACTTTTGATTTTCCTAAGGCTACAGAATGAATGTACAAGCACAGTATTTTTATTCCTTTTAAGGCTTTTAGGTTATCTTTTGGTATTTGTCTCCTTTTGTTTTAATTCCATGAAAGACTCTCAAACTAATTGCGTATCTGTATTTCTGTATAAAACACTCTTTTCCCATGACAAGTTGATTTTGGACCCAATGGGAAGCAAACGTAGATAACCAGACTTCATTCTTCATTTGGAGCTGTGTGCCATCAGTAGGTGTTCTTCTGTTTATCTGATCATCTGAAACGTAGTTTACTTGAATTATCAAAGTTTATTGTATGACCAGTCAGCATCTGGTGCCATTGTTCTCACTCCCAAGATTATTACAGAGCTGCTGTTATGCCAGGATTTTAGGTACTTAAAAAGTGCAGTTCTGTGGTGCGCTAGGGCAAATTTTGTCTTTGGCCATTTACAGTCAAGTTGGAGGGAGGACTCACATCTGAAGTGAAAAAATAGCTCACCTTCAGCATCTGTGGAACACTGAATATATTTAGATCCATGCAATCCAAATTCATTTCAGACATCACAGGTTTGGTTTTTATTTTTTAGTACTTCATTTTCTTGAATATTTCTTGCATATACTGTCAATCTAGGACTTACTAACTGGAAAGCCACATTTCCTTCTGTATTATGGTGAGTGACACAGCAGCAACACACAATATGACATCTGATTATGTGATTCTGCAGGATGGTTTATCCTTAGGTCCCAATTAGACAATCAGCTTCAAAACTGCAGGGCAATGGTATTATCCTAAATCAAGTCTCTCTAACAAGGTGCCTGAAGGGGAGTTTGTTACTGCTCACAGTGAAGTAGGTAGCAAAATGTCAGAAGGGTTCAGTGGGAAGAGGAGGGAAAGAACAGCATTACACCAGTTAAGATCCCTCTTTTCTTTAGCCACTGCTGCTGCTTGATAGCACTAACGAGGTTTGTAGAAGAAAGGAGGAGGCAGCTCCTGGATTAGCTCCTCATCACAGCTGCTTCAGCTCTCGTGAGCTGCAAGGGCCCAGCAGGGGGAGAATTACTTTCAGGAGCAGAAGGGAGAAGTGTTGATTTACACATCATCTCCTCAGCGTGCGGATGTGGACCTGGCACGTTCTGCCCCAGTCCTCCCAGTTTTGTATTCTGAACAACTCAAAACAGACCCTCTCTAACCTGTACAGAAGTAGGCTTAAACCTGTGGGAGAACAGGGATTGTATAGGGCCCTGGAAAACTCAGAGAGACCTGTGAAGTTCCCTAGGGACATATTCAGTGGCAGCAGATGTAATCTATAGTACTGTAAGCGTTTTAAATGTCTATTAACTTTGTGTAAGTAAGTGTGAAATAAAACTGTTTTGCAAGTTAAGGACTTTGTGTGCTTTATAACTTGGTGTGCTTACTATGAAAACTGATTTTTCAAAAATAATTTTGAAGTGTTAAATGGTTCGCCAAGTACATTTTCACTTTCATTTATCTTTTCTTTCTAAGAGAAAAATTCTTAGGTGCAGTAGTCTATCACATAATTCCTCTCCCTCTTCCACTATGCTGATTAAAAGTTTCTAGTACTAACCGCTTACATTCAGAAGGGAAATTTGAAGTTCTAGTTGATTATGGGGAATCCCAGAGCCTGTACAGAGTGACTGTACTTTTTTTTTAATGCTGCCACAGAAGAGATGGATGACTGTTGTTTACGTATGATGCATGTCACTTCTCTCTTCCTGTTCTAATCCCATTACCTGACTTCTGAAGGTAGGAAAGAGACACACAATCATACCTACCATATATACTACAACGGTGAAATGTTATTTCTGGCTTGCCCATTAATCTCTTAAATCTGGAATGTCGAGCAGTGGCGGAATTAGCACAAAACTTGCAAGTGTTAACGTAATAGAACAAGTGTCTCATGCTGATTTAGTTCACATGATAGCGAGGGATATCTTGCCCACTTCAGCCACACGCACCGAATACAACTGACACAGCAATATCAACAGCAGCCCACAGCAGTGCTGTGGTTCTGCGTGAATTATTTTTAATGCCCTTGTGAATCCTTCCTGTCCCCTCTAGAATTTTATCTTTAACATTTCTATATGTGGAGGAGGAAAAGGAGCCTGATTGAAGCCAACAGCAGAACTCAGAGTTAGGTTTGTGTGAGGAACAGGTGCTGAGCTGCCCGTTCAGGAATTTCATCCTTTTAGCGTGCTGGAGAAATGACTCAGATCGATAGAGTGGGAAGGTACCCAGCAGACATTTTCCCTGGGCTCTGTTCTAGTGCCTGCTCGAGTAGCTTACCCTAAATGGAGGGCTTTCACTAGAGGAGATCAATCACTTGCACCCCTCTCTTCCCATTCACTCTATTCTCAAAAACAAGAGCTGGGGCACTTCCAGGAGACTTGGATTCCAGTCCTTTGCACTAAAGCACCAAAAAGGAGGCAAAGCAGTGATATGGGTTGCCTTGCATGAAAGGCACCTGAATCCAAGTGGTCATCAGCCTGAGTGCAGACCCACTGGCACCTGGTGCAGAGGGGAAGGCATCAGTCCCAATCCTGCTTCATGTTCCCTACAGACTGACCTGGGCAGCTCTGGGGGAAGGGGGAGGCAGATGGCTGTGAACCTCATCCTTTGCATCCCTTTTCCCCTTCAGGCTGACAGGGGGGCTGGATTCTTACCTGGCATTTGCCAGTTCCCCTCGGATGGCTGCAATTCAGATGCTGCAATATGTGCATCCAGCTGAGACCCTTCCTTCTGCGACATCGGCCAAGCCCGGTCTTCAGTTTGAGTGTTCGTGTTAGTCAGATACTGTACAAAAAGGAAAGCAGAACTGCAATTTGTATTTGGCAAGCACCTAAATATCAAAGCATTGATAAGGGTAATAGCTGCTTGGGAGATAATATTGCAGATGACTTCCAATGAAAAGTGTTTTGAAATGAAAATGCTTTTAATAAAACATGAAATAGTTCAAGAGAAAAAAAATTACTTACAAGCTATATTCTATATACTTACAAGCTATATATATTCCAAAGTATGCCAATTGCATGGCAACTTAAACTACCCTTTGCTGTTATCTCCCCTGTGCAACTTTAAGGTCTTTATCATCTCTCAGCCCCACAGTACAGTCCCACAGTAAAGCAAATCTTCAGTTGGCTTTAGGAAAAAAAACCAAAACAACCACAAACCAAAACAGGACGCTGTAGTGTGCAAAGATGCTTTAAGTAACCTGAGCTGTGAAGTTGAGACACCGGACTGTTGTGCTTTCTCACCACATCACAGTGAAAAGCAGATCAAGGCCACAGTCTTGAAGGCCATTCACCTCTTTGAGTTGTACCTGTGCCAAACGTGTGTAAAACAGCAGGCTGGCCAGGCACAGGCGACCGCAAAAGATTGGAGGAGTCTTGCATTGCTTGAGGTGCTCCTGCAGGTAGCCGGTACCGAGGGCTATGCTCTCACTTCTCTAGGTGTGAGTTGGTTTTCAGAGCAATAAGCACAGGGTGACCTTCTAACATTGCAGAAAAATAACCGCTTCTTTTCAGGTAAGCCTAATCTTGCTATTTAAACGAGGATGGGGGAAAGCAACAGAAGAAACCCTTTGTGTACTTTCACAGGCCAAGAGTCCTACTAAGAGCCCAAATACGCCAATAAACTGATGAGGCATTTAATATTAAAATATTTAAATTGGTCATTTACAGTTTTGAAGGACAACGCTCACGTCCTGCAAACTGCCTGTTGAAGTCACACCACATGTTTCAAATGTTAAGTATTAATTACCTGGAAACAGCCTCACTGAGTTCATATAAATCAAATATTGCCATACTACATCTGCTTTTAAACACCCCTGGAGAGCATAAGCAGATTTTGTGAAAGACTCGGGCGGTAGAAAGTGCTCTGGGCCTGAATTCACCATTGCCACATTTGACACGTGGACCTGCTGGCAGAACACATTTTTCTGACATGGGTTCAATGTTTCTGGGACCCCACCACAAACTCTACAGTACCACACTACTTGAATCTATTCCATGCACTGGCTGGTACTTCTGGCAACCTTTGCAAGCGTATCGGCCCAATATATTGACTTTAGGTGGTGCGTTCTTTGCAGACATCCATTCTCCCAAAGTATCAATGTTAAAGCCAAATCAGGACCATTGAGGCTGCACCCAGGTATCGTTGCCAGCGGCCCTCCTGCTCACTCAGAACTTACTCTCCCTGCTACGTTTGTTTGAAAGTTATTTTTGTTTCCTTACAACAGATAAAAATGAATAAAGATAAGAAAAATCCTGCTCCTGAGATGTTTCAAAACACAAGCTTTGTTTCAAAACCTAGTTACATAAGCTAACAGAAACCAGCCGCAGTTGTCTGACACGTTTTACAAAAATCAGGCAGGGAGAGCAAACGATCAGATAGTTAGGGAAGGTCTTCAGACATCCTTCAACACGAGTGACCCTCGAGGAACAACCCGCATGCCTCCCGGCACAGGGGAGCAAACAAACTGCTCGGTCTGCAGGCTGGGATGATCCTTGACACTTGATGAAAGAAACCCTATGGGGATAATTCTGCAAAGATAGCTTCCTTTTTGTCATATATATCAATTTAAATAGCATAGCTGTGAGCGGACAGTCGCACCAAACACCCATACTGTATGCCAGTGCCCAGGGTGATCAGGCGGACACCTCTCTGAACCACTGCAGTGAGCAGAAGGCCAGGACTGCCCCTTCACTACAGACCAAATTTTGTATGAAAATCTCTGCTAAGCAGGCATGAACTTCGGCTTTCAGTGGGCATTAACTACATGACGCACTCCCAAATTCTTCCATTAAGGAAAGGTGTAAAAGTTTTTTCTCTCTCTCTTACAAGGGAATAAAGAACTGGTAGATCTGAGTGTGCCAGTCTCGCTAGAGGGCATCCAGTTACTAACGTGTAAGATGAGTGATGCTTATTTCCCTCCTCTGTGGCTTTTAATGACAATCGAAAGTAGGCTAACAAGCACCATCCAGCTGGGGCTTGAAATATGCGGTTGGATACAGGATTATTTTTTTCTGAAAAAAGAACACAAGGCTTCTCACACAACTCAAGTGCCAAATGCTGTAATTATTAGTTGGTTGTTCAAAGCTAAACCCCCAAACCACACTTTCTGAAACTCCCACTCTGTATCAATCATTACAGACACTCTCTCAGGGGAGCAGAGAACTGAACTTGCCTTGTGCACAGTCCCCCTGAGCGCTCTGACCACCACTCTGTAGTTATTTTCTCTCTTTGGGAATATTGCTATCAAATGGAACCACTTCAAGCAGAGATACGGAGCCAGACCCGCTGCAGGATGCTTGTGGCCCTCCCTTGGGATGTGGGAAAGCTGGAATCGTGGCCTTGCTTCGAGTCAAGAGGAACAAGGATTGGAGAGGTAGACTCTTGTCCCCAAGGTGAGTGTGTTGACCTTTAGGAGACTGTCTGCACCGGGATGCATCTTATTCCAATGGCCTTGTGGGGTGGAGGGTGACCAAGAAATATGTTTTCAGGCAACTGCCTGGCCAGAGGTCAAAAGCATGATAGATGGACAGTGCCTTCACTTAAAGGCAGCTCAGAATATCAAGAGCTTGACAGCTCCTATCTACTGCTGGAAAAATACAGAGGGCCTGTGAGGAAGAGATGTGGAGTTAGGCTTGAGCAAGACAGAAGACCTGCAAACTTTGATGCTTCAAAACTTGGTTTATATGTGCCCAGTTCCTTAAGCAGTACAAAGACAAAGAGGGTCCTAAAGCCATGACCCAAATCTCTCTGCCAAGTCAGGAGCCCGGCAGAGCTGGCTCGATGCAAACCTGCTCCCATGCAGTGCAGCAGAACACGCACAAGGGGTTCAGACTTCACCCCAAACGGTACCGACATGGCGCCTACCTTTAACAGCCCCAGCCCTTCATGATTTCAGGGGTCCACTGGAGGGCAGTTGGGGGACCTAAAACTATAGCTTTTGATCTCTTTGGAGTTCTGACTGCCACTAATTACTAAACTTGAAATTGGTCAAGTCATTTTTTTGCTTGTCTGAATTACATTTGATGCAGTGAATAAGAACAGAGCAAACTTGTCAAACCCAAACTGCAAGCATACAAAATTCTGGGCACAGCCTTAACAGTTTCACATGTGTTTATTATTCCCCCCATGTTGGACGCACGTGCACGCACATGCATACTATATATGCACATGCAAATCTTGCCGTCTTATTATTAGAGTTTCACATACAAATGCGAGCATACATTTAGAAGCTTCATTTGGAAAGAGAGTGGATTTGTTGTAACATTTTAGTCCCAGATAGGATAGGAGCTGTGTAGTGCAGAGTTACCATGGAGCAGAAGTCGAGCCCTTACTTCCCAATGGGCCAGCAAGGGCTGTGGGAACTGGCACGGGAACTCACTGTACCAGGTTTGGGGTCTGCAACAAACCGGTGAGCCGGCCCGTGTTCTCAAGGCCGTTTTATTTCCTTTGAAAGCTTCTGACTGGTCCTAGTAGTGCCACAAGTTTCACTACAAAAAGCATCCCTCAACATGAAATAAAGCAAAAAAATAGGTTTCCATAGAAAACAAATGCAACAGCTAACCAAACCCATTTCCAACATTATTTTAAAGCACTCTCTGCCCAAAAATGTAGCTTAACACAAACAAACAAAACCAGCAAAATTTACACATCCATGCTACTGTCCCGAAGTTCCTTCCTAGTACAGTTCCTTCTTCACCTGCCACTGCTCAATACCTTCAACACAGAGAAAACAGATAAATGCTTTCCTGTGCGTTCTTTCTGACCTCCAAATGAGAAGTACCATGAAAGACCTAAACATCAAGCAAAAACTGACCGCAAACATTGCAGATCTGATTTATAAATACTAGAAGGTATTTCAGTACAAAAAAAAAAAGTGATATTTATACTGACTTCTAAAAACATGGTATCAGATCACTTCAATTTCAGTTTTTAAAAGTCTGTGTTCCCCATGTTGAAACAAAAGCTAAGGTGATGGGTTCAGATGTTTCCTCTTTAGATAGCTTATGTCATGATCGGCCAAAGAAATCCACAGAAGCAGTTTCCATGCATCTTTTGAATGTTTTGTTTTAATCTGTCCATACAATGTAGTCAATTATGTGAGGTGGCAGACGATTGCTGCAGACTAGCTCTTTTTGGAAAGAGAGGTACATAAATTTTACAGTCTCCCCCGCCCCGCACCCCCCAAATCAAGTTAACTAAATTAGTATGGGACCCATGTATTGATGAGGTCCAAAAAAATGGGTCACACAGAACTGTGGTTCTCATCTTAAAAAGGTATATACCAAACTCAACATCTAGATTTCTTTTATTCATTCCATTTCAGACTTCTGATGAGGCCTCTCCGCAACTTTGAGTAGGCAGGACTGGCGGTCCTGTTTAAATCAAATGTTAAAGCCCGTGATTTTTGAAGCATTTCTGCCTGTCATGTACCATTGCCAAAGCTCTTTTTCAATTACTCAGTTCTTGATGGCTAATCAGCTACATGAGGAAACACAAACCAGCTTTGCTTAAAACTCCATCAAATGAGCACAGCAAGCAAAGATTTTTTTCAATTACCTTTTCAGTTCTAGAAGTTTCACCTGTTACTTGTGGAACAACAGGTACATTTTGCAGAAACAGAACAAGTTTTTTTTCTAGATGAAAAAAATCCATGTCAGTGAGGCACAGTCCACCTAGAGCAGTCCTACGCTTTTGTAAACAACGGGTGAAACAGGTGCAAAAACTACAATTATTTTTCTCTAAGCAGAAAATTACCACAGTTGAGACTAGCGTTTGGTAAACATATCCCTTAGATGGCCATTTTCAACTTCCTCCTTCATATCAGGAATCAATAAAGTATTCAACAAAATGGCCGACAGGTTTGAATATTATTTCCCTTCGTGCTGCGAAATAAATAAATATTCTTTGTTGAATCCTGATAAACTAGGTCACTACTTGGGTGAAGTAAATGCTTAGGATCCTTCTGCAGAAAACAATTTTATCATTGCTTACAGTATTAAAAATAGTAATATTACAAATCCAAGAAAAAATATGTTGAAAGTGCTTATGTATCAAAATTAAAGGAGCTTTTCCCAGAAATGAAACAGCTTTTAGAAGGGAGGTAGGAAGAAACAAGTTTTCTTATTCTTCCTAGTACCAAACCAAGATGCAATAGATGTATTAAACAGGATATTATTTATTACATGGGGATTTTTGCGCAAAGATTCAGAATTCTCCTGACTATCAAATGCCGTGCAATACTATGACTCACTGAGTCGAGATCTAGGATGGTTCAATCCTGACCACCTCCTGCTAAGGGCTCAGCATCATCTATTCCCATTGCCTTAAGCGGTGCTTAGCACTTCTGCAAAACTGGGCCCTAGACAATGAAGGCTTTAGGTATGGGCTTCCTATTTCCTGCAGTGGATTTGTGTAGGTGGCCTTGTTACCAGAAATCCATACTCCTACACAGCAACTTCTGACTGTGTTTCTGCAGAAATGACTATGATGAAAGGAATGAAATATTTTTAAAATAAAAATCATGTGTTTGTTTCTCCAAACCAGTTAGGGTATCTCCTGCTGGCAAGATTAATTTCTTCACCTCTTGTGTGGCAAAATTAAGAGCAGGGTGGAAAACAAAAGGATTAAGGTTTGCAAAGGCACCGTGGCTCAGGCCGTGGCTCATAGCGAGAGGGGAGAGCCCGTCTGTACTGTCCCCTGCCCATCGCCAGCAGCTGAGTCACTGGCCCAGCCTGCAGAACTTCTCTCGCTGCTGCGTTTCGCAGCCATCCTCTGCCTCGCAGCCAGGAAAATCCCACATCCTCCCAGTGGGTGTAGGAAAGGCAGCTACAGCCTCTGGATGCGTCGCCACCAAAAACAAAGGGGAGATTGTGGTGTGGGTGGTGTCCGTGGGCTCAGGGCCAGTGTCCCAGGACCTTGCTGACGGCATCCCGGCTCCTGGAGCACACGGAGCTGTGAGCGGAGCCCGGTGCCAGCGTTGCCTGCCCACAGCCCCGCAGGTTTGCCAACCCCAACACTGTAAGGTGCATGCCCAGCGCTACCTCCCCGCACAGGGATCCGCCAGGGCCACCAGAAAACTGCCTCTCCTGTCCCACCTCATCCTGTCTCTCTGCTTTTTGGCAGGGGGAGGTCGTACCCAGCCCTTACTGGTCTTCCCTGTGGGTCATCCAGCCCAGGCTGTTTGCCCTCAAGTGCGGGGACTTACTGAAGTCTCTAGTCTTGCCATGCTGTTGTGGCCAGCATGGCCCTGGCGGGCTCCAGCGAAGGTCACCAGAGATGCTCCTCGCACCTCCCACCCATCTCGGCTCGCTCTCAGCCATTCTCCGTGAGCAGGTGATTGCAGAGGTGTGTGCAATCAGCCAGGGCGGCTTCAATCTCTGAATTTGCCAATTCCGGTTGAATACTGCCAACACTGCTTCAGATGACGGCTCTGCAAGCATACTACTGGGAAAGCAATTGAAGACATTGCTCACAGATCCATATTGTTTCCTTCTACGAGTTTCCTATGCCACTTGCCAAGCTCATGTCGAGGATGGGGCTGTTCTGAGAAGACCACAAGCATCCTGGGTCAGGCTGCCAGAGCCTGGCTCTCCAGTCTAAGGTCAAGTATTGCCCTTGGGAAAGAAAACACAGGAGCAGCCTGACATGGGTTTGCCCAGCTGCCTGGGCAATTGCTCCAGATAAAAGCTGTTTTGAGAAGCCGGTCCTGTAAAGTTGACAAGAAGAGACCTGTTGTCCCCAAAGGTGTGCTCACACACACACAGGTGGCTGCAGAGCTGGCACCGGGAGGGATTGCCTTAGGAAAGCAATCAAACAGCTTCTGTCAGTCCTATGCAGTATGAGCCTTCCCACCCGAACTCTCCAATGGCTTATAAGCCACTTAGCTCAGAACTGGCACCAGCTCCCCAGCCAACCCCACAACCCTAAAGCAATTCTTCGCTGATGCCATGCTTCCTTGGAGGCTTCTCCTCCTCCCGCCTCCTTAGCAAAGCTGCTGCCCCTGCACCTCCAGCACAGCCCTCCCTGAACTTCTCCTAGGAAGGTTAAGAAGTGAGACCACGCAGGAAATAAAGGAGAGGAAAATTCTCCTGACATCCATTCCCTGTCACATTTGTTCCATGCTCCTATTGACCAAAACACGAAAGCACAGACAGGGGAGCATAGCTACATGTCAAGGGAAAAACAAACCAGCCTTTCCTAACTCTGTCTCAGCATCTACTCATTTACTAGACCAAGTGCCTTTGACCCAGCCTGATGGGCAGACAAGAGAGCCTGCCTCTAATCTACGCCAACAAGGGAGAAACAAGGCCCGACAAATACTTTACCCTGACTGGGTCACCACATGGATGTTTTAACGCTGATGTTCAACACCAACATTTTCTTCTGAGGAGGTGTCCTAGGGGTTGGCTCAGGGAGGAGCTGGTTACACCCCAAGTTCCCCCTTCATTGGGCTCATCATATCCCTTATCAGGCAAACGATTTTATAGTGATGGACAAGTAGTTGTTTACAGGTACTTCATGGCCACCATCTGGGACATTCCTAAATATCTGCAGCTGCATTCTTGAGGTGAATTTCCTTTTATACTTTGGAGTGAGAATGAATTTATATCAATGAATAGCATGTGAGCTGCTGGCTCATTGTTCTGGAGTTCAAAAGTTTAAGGTGGTTTTTGAATACCACCTGAAAACATAAAGATGGCAGATGAGTTCCTTTTTAACCTACAAAATAATTTGTTTTTAAGAGTGAAGCACTGATTCAAAATGAATCTAGGTATTTAATGGAAAATGGAGTCTAGGACAGTCGGTTTTGTGGCATTGTTGCTATCCTGAAACTTTCACAGGTCAAAAGGTGGCTTAAGTCTTTGACAAAAATGAAATCGTTTGACACTTGTTTCAGCAGTTTCCATTGAGAAATTGGGTTGTTCAAGGCATCATCTCTTTAAAAACATTACAGCAACTTCAGTAGATTTTACTTGATAACACTGAGTTCCTAGCAGTTACCACTATTTATTATTTGCATATGAGATTTTGAGGGACTATCCAAGCAGAACAGTAACAGCACCATGCCTTAGAAAGCTTTCAACCTCAGCAGAAGACAGCTGGTAACAGATAATACATAAGGCAGTATTGGCCAGAAATCCAAGGAACGTTAACGTCCTTCTGATAGTAATTTCTTAGAAAAGGGACATTTCCCAAAGCCATCTGAAGACGACTGAAATTGGGATGCTTTGGAAATTCCAAAAAACCTGCACTCTTAAATACTTAAGAGGAGGGTGGTAGAGCCTTGGAGCAGAGGTCAGTAGGAGGCAGAAGGGAATGTACCGACAGCGAGTGCGAGATGATGGTGAGGCTGAGAGTACATCAAAGCTGGTCTTGGACCGAAGGTGCCCTCTGACTGCCTTGTGCTGGGTCACATACTCCACCACGCTTCCTGTACCCTCCCGGTTTAGCAGTGGGGAGCTGTCAGTAACCACAGTGCTATGACTAACGTGACACACCGCGCCACGCTCGTGAGAGCTGCAAGATCCTTTTCTAAGCGTGACAGCATAGCAGGTGGGACAGGAAGGGCATGAGTTTCCTTCTTTGCCTTGGGAAGCCAAGACAGCCTCCAGCAGGGAGCTGGAAAGAAGCATGAACAGCAGCAAGGGCAATTCATATGTAATATATTAGAGCGCCTTGGGGAAAAAAACTTACAGCAAACTGCAGAGAAGTATCACATCAGGGAGTTATCGTGCCCTTTGCAAGGCAGAAAGGGGGAGACACACACATGAAAAGGGGTTGCCGATTGCTCCTGCTTCCTCAGTTGTTGTCACTTTGCTCACCCAACTGTCAAATTGTGACTGTGCACATATACCCCTGAACAGATCCTCACCATCATACAGCCAGCTTTGCTGGTGCTTCTGCAAAGCTCTTCCCCAGCACCAGATTCCTCTTGCTGTCTCTCTGCTAGCCTGCTGCTGTATACACACCTAAAACTTTCCTTGTTGCCTTTGGCATAATGCTGTTTAATAACCCTTCCTGCTGCCCAAAGCCATGCAATTCAGGGGTGCTGCTCCCTCCTCCCCACTCGGTGCTTGCTGTCCTCGCCAAAGCCCAGCCCTGAAGCCAGCGGCTCCCCTGCCTGTTCACATGCCTGCGCCCAGATCATCCTCAGTGAGCCTGGCTCTTCTCCCACCTCATTCTGCACCTCCTCCTACACCATCAGCTGGTTCACATCACCTCTGCCACACATGGATTTGCACCAATTTGAAGAATCATGTTAGTCTTGTGAAAGAATACAAACTCTCAGAATAGCACAGGGGGCTTTTTCACCCGTGTCCTTTATATCTGGTCATCTTGCCATCATAATTGCTACTGAACTGATGTTACAGAGCCCCCTGAAGGTGTTGCGATACTTCAACCAACTACTTGATTTAACTTGGTTTCAGTTTGATGACTGCAGCCTGCGTGTGCCCAGGCAAAACCCACCATTTGCAGCTGCCTGCAGGAAGAGCTGCACAGAAGGAAGAGCTGCAGCTCATTCTGAGCGTGTGTCCCCCCCCAGATTGCTAAAGAAAAGGGTTTGGCAGTCATGCATGCAATGAGTAACTCAATAAGCACTCGGTAAGAAGCTCTGCATAGAAGAGTGCAAAGCAACCTCACCTAATACTCAGCCTTAGGCAAGAGATGGGTGAACTGAAGCCCCTTCCCATGACCAGACAGACAGCCAAGCAAAGACAGGTCACCAAGGGCAGTCCTGAGCAACGCAGGATCTATAGCAGGACAGCCATCTCATGCAACACGAGGATGTCTGCATGACCCTGGGGAACTATGACCTAAGGCAGGTAATGCAGTTAATCTGAATTTATACCATCATCATCTGTGTTTTTCAGTCTCCACTTTCCTTATACACTTACTCTGCAAGAGGAAGGGAATTCGATATATGTCTAACCTTCATCTTTATGTTTGCTTGAACTATGATAAAAATGGGCATTAGTCGCCAGAAGCAGGACTTTTCAAAGTACCAGGTCCTCTGTCTATCCGTGTGCCAGCAGGACATCACTTTTACCAAGCACTCCAGGCGCCTGCTTACCGTTTGTATCTGTCCTTCCCCTTCTCCACCAGTTGTTTTTAGTAAAAGTATGCTTGTTCTTCAGAGTCCATACTCTTACAACTCAATATTTACCTCAAGATGTACTTCCACATGTTCCCTTCATTCAAAACTGCCCAGAGGGCAAAGGCACAGGCAGTGGGGAGGAGCAGTTACAAAGCATCTACAGGATTTAGAAGCGTAAGTTCTGCTTGCCCTCAGTCTGACTCCTAGTGGCAAATCTCTCGTGTTTTTGCAAATTTCCTTTTTAAAAGTTATAAACTGAATTACAAAGAACACAAGAGAGGATTATTTCAAGTCACAAATGAGAGGCATATACCAGAGAGCAATGGAAGACGTTCCTCCAAGGCTTAGTGTGAAAGGTGGGAAACTGCCATGGTCACTTGAGCAAGTCCAGAACCCAAATCCCTTCCAACACCAGAAACCGATTGGCACAAAGCTGTAAACCACCTTTAAACACATGGCATGTGTTGCACAATTTGGTCACAGGTGGCTGTGGAAATGCCTCTGAGGGATTATTTTAGGCAGATACTGATCTACTTTACCTAGATGACTAGCATCTTCCCCCCTCCTCCCCGCTTTGTGTTAAGACAATCTCCTCCAGCACGGCCTCTCCGGCCAGTCTGAAGGGGAGACCCCAGCCCTCTCCGAGGGCAAGGACCAGGACTGAAATCCTTGCTGCAGCTTCTCCTAAGATGATTTTACATCATTTCCCCATTTCTTCAGCTGGCTGTAGCTCCGCTCTGCTTCTCTTGGACAACTTACAAACCTGAAAAGGGCTCATCCCCTGTCTGGAAGCCAAGGGCTTCCCAACAGAGACCTCCCTCTGCCAGCCTGATAGAGGAAAACTGCCTTCCTCCTAGCAAGGCAAAAAATTGCCCTCTCCCATTCTACAAGCCAGGTGAAAACAGGGCTGAGTTCAGTTCGGTGTAACTCATTTAGGATGTCTCCAGGGTAAGAGCAGAGGGTTGATTTATCTGAACTGCAAAATTACTAATTGCCAATGTATTATCTGCCCACCTCAGCCCAGGGATCTGTGAATCATTCACAAACCAATACCGGTTTTTGCAAATAACATCCATCCCTGGTTTTTCCCCTCCAGAGGCCATTTTCCTGGGAATGGAGTACAAGCAGCTCACATCAGTCACTCAGTCCTTGTATCTACCAGGACTAGTGCTGGCTGGCTATGCCACACGCTATCATTTCTTACTCTTCGTATGAGTGACAAGCTTTCTGGTCAGAAGACCAAAACACCAAATGGGAGCTAAAGAATATTACATCCTCCATGGCTTAAGAGATATGATAATTTATACTAAAATTCAGATATGCACAAGCCAAAGTACAGGGAAATAGTATGTTTTTCTGAAACTAACAGCAGCCATGCAACTTCAGGGATTGGCTTTTGATCCGGCAGCAAGCAGAGGTACGGTACTATTCAACTCACTTCTTGAGCATCTCCAATGACATGCACACTTTTTTCTTTATTCATTTTTAGCAAGCTGACAGCTCCACTCACGTGCCACAAAAGGTTTATCTTCATGTATAAAAGGAAAGGGACAGGGAGCGGGCTTTTGGTTAGAGTGTTGTTAAAGACAGAGCACAAAAGTACACGCAATCCTCACACTAGCAACAGACACTTGTGTGGTAAATTTACCAGATTTCAAGCTTTCCATTTGACCTTTTAAACACTGGTACGCAGCCTCGGTCCTTTTGCAGCCCGAGGTCTGCGTCAGTGACTCAGCAGCTCATCGGATACCCAGTAAAGTCTGCAGGCATACAGGACAATGTGGTTTTCGGTGATAATTTTCCATCAATGCTCTTTACTTCCTTTCTAATTTAAGTCAGTCTCTTATTATTAATGATCAAAAGACAGAAGCCCTTCATAATTTCTTCTTCAGCAGGCCAGACAAGGTATGTTAATTACAATATGAAAATCCTGGTGCTAAAACAAGGCATGTCACACCATCTTATGACTGTATGCCCTTCCTCTATTAGTTGTTTTTTTTTTTAAAATTGTTCTCAATGCTTTTTTAAATGAACATTTGCTGATATTTAACAGCTGATAAAACAATGATCTGTAGAACTGGCATAACTGAGAAAAAACAGGATCCTGTTCTACCATGCAGCTTGCACCACTTGCGCAATTTGGTCACAGGTGGCTGCTTGTTTTATGTGGCTGTGGAAATGCATCTGAGGGATTCTTTTTGGCAGATATTGATCTACTTTAACCAAAGGATTGTAAGTGGTTCAGAAATGTTTTTGTACATAGAAATCCCATGAAACTGTTTCAAGCACCTCCTTCCTCTTCATCCCTATCTCTTAAAACCAAGATTTGCTCCGGTACAAAAACATGGGAAGATGGAGGAAAAGAGAGGTGAATAGTGAAAGACTAATGCAGAAAAAAGTTTGAGAGAAGACTGTGCAGGCGTACACCACAACTCCGCCTGTGGCTCTGCTGTGAATGAGGTTAGGCCTTCCACATCAGACAGCTTGTAAAGAAAGATCCGGAGCAGAACGTCTTCAACGTGAGCAGAATCTCTCTAGTTCATTACAAAGGCATTTCTATAGCAACCTTGGGTGATATATCTGGAGGTTTTGGTTTTTGCAATGGATGAAGGCTATGAATACACAATTTTTTCCTGCCTTCAAAGAGGACAACTCTTGTTTCAGAGTTCCCAGACCTAGGAGGACTCTGAGGTCAGCACAACATCTCAAGTTTCACTTTAGTTAGTTCAAAGGACCCAAAAATGAAGTCTCTGAGACTCTTTGTCAGGAATGGCAGAAGTTAAACGATATAATTAAAAATGGAGGAGAGCTGGGAGAAGTTCTTGAGATTCTGGAACCAGCCCTGTGAAAAGCAGGGGTGAAAAAGCATAGGATTTCAATAACATACTTCCCACTTTGACAGATCTTATTATACTATGATTTAGTATTATAGGTTTTATGTAAGAGAATACAATTTCACTTGTGGAATATAACCGGAATCTCAAGCAAATCTCTCTCTGAATTCAAGAGTGGCATGACTAATCAATCTCCTATCTTCAACAGAGTCAACAGCTGTCTGGAGGCACAGAAAATTGCCAGGAAAAGGCAGTACACTTGCAGAGCCAACTTCCATAGTTAAGAAGAGCAACAGTTACATTCACTTGCTCAACCTTAATTCAGTCTGTTGGCGAGTTCCATTATTAGTTTTTAATTACATGACCTTACAGATTTTTCCATAGGATTCTTGCTACTGAGAGCAAAATTACTCAGTTTATTGATCTTTCTCATTCTTTGCATTATTTTGTACACCATGTAAATCCAGCATAAGTGCTTGTAAAAGAATGTGGATTCTTTTATGTGGTGTACTCATCCAAATCTCCTCATTCCTTACAAACATAAACATATTTACTTTCAAACAGCTGAAAAGCAACATTGCATTTTTTTTTTCCCTATTTCACTCATAACAAGAAGTCCAGAAAGAAAGTACAGGCAAAATAATCAAGAAAATCAGCGAGGTTTGCATGCTGAGAGCCTAATCTTCTGAGTGTTTAGCATTTTGTGCCGATACCTAGCAGGAGGCGCAGCTTTCTGACAGCTACTAGTACTCACCTTCTCATCAAGGCCCCAGGTGTTCTGAGAGGGGCACCTAGAAAATGCACAAATTCTGTCTCTGCCTTGCAACAATCCCAGTCTTTTCAGCTTGCTAAGCATTATACTCAGTCTGTGAGGGGAAGGCTAGGAATATGGGCAAAATGGCTTCTATAAATGCCTTGTTAGAGGAGGTCAGTGGAGGGTGATCAAATCAGGGGCAGGATTAATTGTTGGGATGATGAGGGACAGGTGGGAGGGGAGGGACAGGACACAGCTTGACTTCAGGTTTGGTAATTTAGGGAGCAGCTGAAAGCCCCACACCATCAAACCCACAGATACCCCCTACCCAGAGACCACAAAATTAACACTGTACTGTCTTAAGCACACACATAGGTAAAAGGTATCAAGTGAGTGTTATGTAGATTTAAAAAAAAAAATCCCCCTCCTCACTCTTTTGAGGGAGTCTGACTCATGATTTTCAAACTTTTGGGGACTTATAAAGGCTTTTCTCACAGTGCAAGCCATAGCCACAGCCTTAAAAAGCAAGGGTGGGTGGAAAGGACATAGACACATGAGCATCATGCAGAAAAGAGTTGTAAAGCTGTCAGGGAATTTCTTAACTTTGAACACAGGATTTTGAATTCTGAACAAGCTTTTACCAGCATGTCTTTTGGGGCAAGGTAAAAGTTGATTTGTTTATTTCATTTCTGACATTTAAAACAAAAGAGAAGCCTGCATCCCCCGCTCAGAAATCAGGCAGACATCTGCTCTCCGTGACCAGGGTAGCTGGGATATGGACAGCCCCAGCGCTGGCCTCTGTCCCTTGAGCTAGTGCCTGACTTGAAAGCACAAAAGTTATCGTTCTCCGTGGGGACCTGCCTCGGGAGGGACAGATGCACCAGCTCTGCCTTGCCATGCCACCCCTGTCCCGCAGCACAGACCCCTCTGTCCTCTTCTGGTCCCACCACCCCAGAGCCCTGCCAGCTCCCTTGCCTGTCCACCCCCCGCCCTTGCCTAACCCAGCATGTCTGCTCTCCAGCCTTCTCCCCTCAAGTCTCTATTCCTCTAACACCACCACTCTCTCTGTTAGGGAAATGAAGGAAAAGGTTTTGATGGTGATATTAGGAGAAAGTCTTAATTTCAATTCTGAAGCCACAGCTGGCTCTCCCCGATCAGGAAGCGCTGGTGGGCCATGCTACCTTCAGCCAGAGCATCCTCAAGGGAAGGTGCTTCGGCCAATTTCACTCTCAATCTCTAGAAAGGCCCCACCAGCAAGATGCTCAGGGTTTGTTACCTGGCTGCAACTGAGGAAGGTGGTTTTGTGACACTAGTATGGGTGACACCTTCTCTCTCCTGCAGACAAACATGACAACCTTGTTCCAGAGGTTGGAACTGTTAGAGGCTCTCAGTGAAAGAGCTGTTAAC
>NW_009605577.1:30419-44847 GCF_000690535.1 Cariama cristata | reverse complement strand
TGTATGCATTACATGTTCCACAATGAACCAAGCAGAAGTAACCACCTGTCCTTGCAACTCAGCCAGCAGTCTAACATCTTAGCTTAAACATGGGATAAAGATGACTTTGTATCAGTGCACCCAGCTACCAATCCACCAGCAACTGCTGGAAGAACTTGAGAAATACAACAGTGCCAATGAACAGAGATCTACTGCTCTTCTACTACAGCGCTTTACTGCAGCTTTGTTTCCCTGAACAGTTCTAGACACTTCTATAAATCCAAACTAAATCCTTAAAAGCTGGCAAAGAATTAGTCTGAGATATACAATAATTGACAAGGCAGCAGATGCCAACTAGTACATAGGATTCAACCAAAATATAAAGCAAGCCATGCTGATTTGTTCAATGTAGTTATTTGATGAATTCAGCTAAGATTTGAGTCATTTCTCAGAGGGCTAAAAAAATAAAGGGGATGCAGAGAAATCTTCTTTGTGTTTTCTCCGTGTCTATTGTGAGACTTCTTGGTTGGGAATGGCTGTATTGCCAGGTAGACACAAAAATTCTTTGGGTGGCTACAACAGCATGAAGCAGAAGAGGTTCAAGTCAAGAAGAAAGTCATTGAAGAGCAACAAATAGAACACAGCAAGAAATGCAGGGAGAGGACTCTTGCATCTTAGGTGACACCCTGTTCAGAATTTGCAAATAAATTTTTTTTTTTAGATCTGAGCAGCCCTTTATTATTTAAGGACTGGCAACCAACATGCATTGGTTAAAAGCACGCATCTCCATCTCCCTCTGCTGTCTAGAGCACAAAAAACAACTAACTTCTATATTGTCAGCACAAGACATTCAGGAACTGTCTAGAGTTTCCAACCTGTTTATGACTTAGAGAATAAATACAGATTTACAAGACAAACTATTTGAATGTTACACTGTAAGTCTCAAAACTACATACTGAAAATGTTAAGTTAGAGGTAATATTTGGGTTTGGGATGTTCTCCCCCTCCAGTTTGTCACTGCTTGTGTAACTTTAATGCAAGAGCAAGATAATTAAAGACAACAAGCAATCCTTAATAGATTAAGAACATTGTTTTCTCTACCTAACCTCATTTAATCCTATTTTGGAGGTTCTTTTAATTCTTAAACGTGGAGTGAATGAAGTAAACTGCTGCAAAGTCTCAAATCACTTAATTTGTTATACCTCACCTCCCACCTCAGAAGCGTTTACTCTCCTCACAGAGCGTATGAATTTTCTCAATCCTTAGCAGTCCTGAGATTACAGGCTCTTAAAATCCAAGTTAAATCTGGGCTTTAGTTACCATGAGGACACAGAATTTACACATTTATTAAAAGCCACCTTCATTACTCTTATACCAGATTTCAATTGCATCACATTGCAGATGCATTTTTGCTTCCAACCAAGGTACAGAATGCTTCAAAGGAAGCGTGTTCCCTATGCTGAAGAAAGTTAATACAATAATCAATGTAGCATTTATTTGAATGCAGTTGTAATAATAATAACTGATGAGAAAGACTATAAGACAAAGACTACTAATATAGTAGCATGTATTCCTCAAAACAATTTGGGTGCATCTGGATCCTCCTTGTTGCTGGTGGCAGAATTCATTTGTTTTAGTTTGAAACCGAATTTAATGCAGTCAACTAGAGTTCCAGTGCAGTCAACAAGAAACGTGGATTTCTGCCCTTAGCATGTTCAGACGTTTATTTTAGGATGCAGATGTGGTTCATTCCTACTACTTCTCCTCCCACCCATTTGCTAGAACCAGACCTCAATGAGATCAGAAGTCTACAGTGTTTTCTCTCCTAACTTTAGATGTCTACAGTGTGATCTACTGTTCTACACACACCTTAAGACAGGAAAGATAGTATTAGAGTGGGCAGTTGTCATTAGACTAATACAGCCTAGTATTGCTCAGCAGAGCTCCAGTCCCCATGTGCAAAGGCTTTTTCTGGGGTGGAGGGGTGTTAAGTGAAAAAATCGTGTTCAGGTATTTTAACTTAAATTTTCCTATTTTTCAGTACCAATGAACAACAGCCAGTTGAGCTCAAACAACATGCCCCTTTCAACCTATTCTCATCTATTTCATAGTGCAAAGAACTAAACAGAAAAATCATCTTAATGATGTAAAAATCCTTAAATGCTTATGAAGCAAAGCCAAGTACACAGCTTCAGAGTAATTCACTACTTACGTTATAGCATAATATTTCTAGAAAAGACACATTTATCCTATATTGTTTTCTTGACAAACTTAATGTATAGTACTATTTGCTGCAACTTTGAGTAAGAGCTCACTAAAAGCTCTATCCGATGTTTGCAACATTGGTAAAAATATAAGGAGAATGGCACCAAAGCAAGAAGTAACAGTAACGTACAGTCAGCAGAGGCCTAAACAAGTACAAGACTTGTTTATTCTTTTTTCTTTTGCACATTAGTCGTCTTCACACACATAAATTGCAACTAGTATAGACGTTTTTACAGAAACTTATCTATAGTTTCCATAGCTGTTACTGATTCATGTACCAGGAGACATCCACCAGTTTCTTACAGTTGTTATTTTCTTTGAACAATCAAACAGGCTATAAAACTTCAAAATGAAATAATATGCTATTAATTGATCACTTCCCGTGGAGCTTTCAATGTCTTCTTAACTGCTCCAGTATTTCTGCTGTTCTAACATTTTACACCACAGGTCTTCACTTAAAAGTTGTGCATAGTAGTAGAATTTATAAAATTCATTTTGTAACACTCAAAAATAATTTCACCATTTAACTATTAACCTTGTTATGAACTAATCATTAACTTTGACTTAACACCATTAATAAGGTCCTAGTTCTACCCTGAAATACCACAGAACAGTTTACTGCAACAACTGCATAGCAGTATACTTACTTGTATATTGCTTTTCTCATCTTTAAACTGAGCCTAGCTATTTCAATATAGATGACTAATCAAAGTTGAAGTGAGCCAGTCTGAATTATTTATAGTAATAACACATTATCTGACATTAGATTCTACAAAAGCACTCAAACTGATTCCACTTATTTACAAGAAAACACATCAAGTCTATTTTGGCAAAGAAGCAACCGTAAAGGAAAATTTCACACTAGATTACCTGCTTTTGAGGAAATGAAAAAGCCTCCTTCCCAACCGTATTAAGGGCAACGTGATGCTGGCCCTCCAAAATAAGCTGCTTGTTGTCCTCCACAACATACGCCTACAGAATATAATACAAAGTCATTAGCAGACCAAAAACTATCATAAGCTTCACAATGCACAATTACTGACTTTACCCCTGACTTAAGTGGAAAACATTATACTGTTCAAAACCTGAAGGCTAGCATGACATATATTTATTTTTTGTGTATGCTTTTAATTTTGCAAGCATAGACAACTGCTGAAGTTTAGACTGCCAATTTTCACTACTGAATACTTGCATTCTGGTAAAGAAGATCCTCCTCTTCAAATCAGACTGAGTCACTTTTACAGTTCTATGGTAAAAGTAAGCATTAAAAAATCTCCTGGTTTAAGATTTCAGAATTTTCTCTTTTAAGAGAACTGGGTGCATCCAGAATAATGTTAAGACCATTTAAGCATACTTATTACAGTAACAGCTATTAAGATCATCTTTGCTTCTTGACACCATTTTAGTTCATTAGCTTGTTTCCAGAGAAAATTTCACTCATAAATTTTGTATGAGTATGCCTGAAAGTTCAGGATGCCATATTACATTATTTTCTAACAGTCATATTTGATGGCCAAATTACCACAAAGGCCACAGCCACACATACCTTCCACAGTACAACAATGTTCAAATCGACTTCACTGCATCTTTGTATCAATCCGACTGTCTCATCAAATGATTGTTTCGCAGCCCTTTGAGATGCATGAGTATGGGATTGCACATGTGTTCTTTTAAATTCAGAGGATAAGCTTTGAAAAAAAAAGTCTGCACAAGGACTGGCTGAACTTATTATCTGCAAGAAAAAAAATGCAAGAAAAAGTGCTCTCAGAACAGGATGCAAGCTGACACAAGTTACTCTACAGGGTCATCGTCTGTAATATTTCAGTTCCATTCTCTTGCTTTGTTTCCTTTTGCAAACCTACAGGATGCCACACATCGTGGTTTCCATGCTTGCCCTCTCAGAGATCAGCCCCACCTAAGGAGCTACGGTAACAGAGGAAAACAGAACTATAGATTATTGGCCTCAAACTACAAATACCAAACTTGGAAATAATGGCTTTGATTATTATCAGCAGACAGCCTACTGTGATATATTAAGTGTAGTGGAGACAGCTGAAGTGTCCAACCAACTCAAACTCACTCGTGTCCAAGACATTATTGCTTGTTAGTATTTTCCTCAGGTTGGCTAGCATTATTTATCAGTTACACACATACATTTTGCTAGCAATAGTAAAGATAATAGATTGCACAACATATTCCCCATGTATAAGTGGCAGAGCCAGAAGTACTATGCTGTTTGTCAAGTTTGCCACCATTTGTGCTGAGCTTTTCCAACACTGAAAGCTTGATAAGGAACCGGTGGTTTTAAGACCAACAGCAATAATACTTGGAGACAGCAGGTTAATAAGAAACTTTAGCTTCCTAAGCCCTCCGTTTCATAAATGTTAGCCTTTCCAGAATATGCTGTTGCAGAGCTGCTAATTGTTGCATTAGCAGAATACTCATGCCCAGGGAGACAATCTGCTTCTGGAGTAACTGTCCTGAAGGGAGGTCCCCATCCTCTCAGAGAACATTTCTTAAAAGAAAGTTGAAGTTCATGCAGCTCATCCAACTTTAAAAGAGCAGAGAGTGATCATCTACCTCAGATTTTTGCTCCTAACTTCAATTTATATGCCTACAAAATAAAATGGCAGCGTAGGCTTTCTTTGGTTTTTAAAAGTTGGATACATATATGGAAAATGTACACTTAGCATAAAATAAGCAATATGACATCCAGCTAATTAAGCCCACTACGTTAATGTAGATTTCTGATCTGATGCAAGTGGTCTACTTCCCTCAGGTTTTGGAAAGGCATTCGCTGTACCAAGATCATTTGCTAAAAGCATTCTTCTTCAGACAATATCTGTATGCTTCAAAAGATTAAAAGACCATGGTAGTCTAGAATCTTAAACTTTTTTTTTAAATCAAGGAAACAGACTCCTTGGACTGCAAACTACTAATGTAGTTTTGAAATTCTAGTACCTACATCCATCAGAGGTTTCCAGATTATTTTTAGAATAAACTGTAAGTAGAATTTTTAACTTATCTTAGTAAAAATATAATTAAGAAAAAACAATAGAACAAGAATCTGATATCCACAGATCTCCACTAGAAAACTAGAGAGATAGGAAATATTCAAAAGAACTGCTTGGAAGTTGAAAAGGAAGGAAAAAAGTTAGCAAAAAAGCTAGAATCACAATGCGCTCCCAAAGTAGTTCAGCTGTGGAGTTGGGAACTCAAAAGTTCCTGACTATTCACTAGCCTATGTCACTTTACCTTCTCTTTGTAAAAATGAGAGCTGATCTAGAAGACCAATAGCTTGTGATGTCCAAAACTCAACTTCCCAACTATGAAAGCACTATTCCCATTTTTAAATTTTAAAAAAGGGCTTTCACTGGGACACTTGCACATGACAGGGATACCTTGCATAAGACAAAATATGCAGTTGTACCAGTTCACCTACCTGTTCATTTCCAAAGACAATGTCTGCAAATGTGTAATTTTCTAAAGGACAAAAAGAGAAAGCATTGTTTCAGCATACAGCATCCAAATAGCATTGTCTTCAAAAAGTTACCACATTCAGGAAAGAACCTACCTTCTGAGTTTTTGCATCTAACTGCTTTAAAGCATAACTTCGCTCGTTCTCTGCTAGCAAGTTTAGCATCTGAAAGAAAAAGGTTGCAAGATTTTTTTTTTCCCCCCTCAACATAATCAGAGTCCCTTCTCATTAGCCAAAAGTGAGCCTTCAAACTTCACAAGTAAGAAACACATTGATGATACTCAAGCATAACTAATCAAGCACAGCAACTGCATGGTAGTAAAGAGGCAGCATCTTCTGCTGACCCCTTCCATCTACTTCTAGAGGAGGAAGTGAGCCACAATGCATAAAGGAGACACAGAGAAAGAAGGAAGGAATAGAAGACGAAAGATTCAGTTTATCAGACTGGTACATCCTCAATATTAATATACGAGGCATACATGTCCAGACTAATTTTTAAGTATGTAAAATGTCAGCATACAAGTAAAGATAACATTTGTTAGATACAATAACAGAACTTCTTTTTTTTGGCCTGGGATAGTTAGCTTTTTCAAAAATTAGCAGATTGTATTAGCTAAGGCTGGATACAGCACTAGCAATTCTGGTATATTTCTAATAACTGAATAGTGCACTTGTCAAATACTCTCTTCCTCAGTTAAATTTAACACTGATATAAATAACTAAAAGTAAAGGAACATTGAAACATATTTCTTGTGAGGCAAGTTATCAGCCAACCCTGACAGATTTCTCTACATCACAGAAAGAGTCTACCTGTAAGACAAGTCTGTTTTTAAAGTTAATGAAGTCTGAAAGTTATCTGTCAATATACTTTTCTTAAACACTAAGAAGGGGTGCAGCATGTTTGAAAGAGAAATAAAGTTCTTAGAAATTAATTATTCTGAAAGTCAAATTCAACTCCTTGTAAGATCCTTTTTAACTGTTCTTATCAGGCAGAAGCTAAGACTTGCCATCCTTTTGGCAATAAAGATACACACCTTTGTCTTCAGAAATGTTTACAGATTTTTGAAGCTTCCAGTGCTTGCTGTTACTTGAAACTTGCACTATGTGAAATTCTTTAACACCAGTCTCACTCTAAGGAAGAAACAAAAATTATGTCAAATAAGATCAATCACAATTGTGATGTTCTACATCGCATAGTAAGTGTTCATTGCAAGGCTGCACTGTTAGAATCTTAATTTAATTCATTATTCACACCATCCATAATACAGTACTAAGGAGAGACAAGAAGAGAGTTAAGACTCATTGTAATGTAAAACAATGCCAATCCACAGCAACTTCAAATTCCAGCAAACAAAGCCACACTAAGAGGAAACAAAGATCCCCCAGAAAATTACCCGCATGCTAGTATTTTTAGATTAAAACAACTATAGGAAAACCTAGGCTTTTAACTCCAGTGCAGAACACTGTCCACAAGGCCACTTAGTTTCTAAGATTACTTTAGGAACATTGTTAGGTCATAAATCCCAGAAATTCAAGAATCTTATTTTTTTTTATATATACACAATGAAAAGTAGTTTTTGGGGTTGTTTCCTTTCTTGGACAGAGTGAGGTGGTAGTGGAAAATTAAGTCTCACACAATGTTATCTGTTAAATTGTTAAGTACTTTATAAAAACATTCCTTTCTCCTTAAAGGAAGAAAGGACAATATTCACTTCAGTAGCTGAAGAAAAAACAGCATGTACACACCTTTAAAACAAAATGACAAATCAGCTCAGTGATTCCACTACCAGCTAAGTGTCTAGGAATTCTATGAACAGAGGATTCAATTACCTTACTTTGTGGCTGAAAAAGTGGGAGCAGCTTTACCGAAAAAATGAGTAAATTTAAATCAGCATGGTATGAAAAACTGAACTATTTTCATCTGCTTTGCTAAGTCAACAGATCACAAAAGACATATCTAGATTTGGATTATATTTGCAAAAATGTCTTTTTAGAGTTTGGTACTAAATGTAAACACAGAAGCTTCCTTCAAGTTGGAGCTTGAATTTTGACTTCACATTACCACTATATCTACCAGTGTTTTCACTGAAAGTTTGCGGAGGGCATAGGTTGTCTCATTGAGAACTATCTTGAAAGTTGTGATCATCAAGAACATTCACGAATTTGGAATAAATCTTCCTAAAAGATTCCAAACTACAGTACTCGAATTTGCTTAGGATAGATATTATAGCAGACTTCCAGAGAGTTAAGATATAACTTAACGTTAGTACTCTCTTTCCAACAGTAACTAGAAAGATCAAATATGCAAGGTTTACTTGGTGTTTGCAAAGTGGTTGTAAAAAAAAAAACAACACACACACACCCCTTTTATTTAAATCTTGGTTCTACTGGTGACACACATCTGCTAAGGTTTAGAACAGTGTTATTATTAAAAATAAGAACTTACAGTATTGATATTTTCTACATCCACAAACACCAACATATTGTCCCCTCTGCCTTCTTCATCTTCAAGTGCATTACTTCTGCAGACAGTAGCTCGAATATGTAGAGACCGGCTAGTACAAATAACTGCAGTGTGCCTTAATACCCTATGACTAGGAAGGGGGGCAGGGAGAGAAAAAAAAAAGACATTCTGAACAACCAGGACTGCTGTCCAGAACCTTTCATCAAGAAGTTTAGCTTTTATGCTTTTGTCATCTCTATTAAGGCCATTAGACAATTTATTCCTTTCAACCACCAGAGAGACTTTTCTTTTTAGCTTCATATCAAAACTACTACTTCTAACAATCATGCTGTATGGGTAGGTGCTGTTCAAATATGCAGTTTCTAAGCCAGTTTGAAATACTGGAGAAAAAGGTTCCTATGTTATCATGACGAAAAATACATCAGCAAAATTTCAGATGCAAGACAACTGGCAGAGTGAAAGCCAACAGGCATGTATTAGCACAGAGATACCATTAAGCTACTTAGTGCACCACATGCTTTGGAAAATAAGTGGTTTTGAGTAAATAAACCACAGGAGGCCCACTAGTCACATCTCCTGCATAAACGTTTACCAAAAAGCATTTAGACAGAATACCACTGCATTCAACAAATTCCCCTGAACCAAGAATCTTAAAAGTTTCCTTCTGGAACCATCACTACTCTTCCTTTTTCCTTACATGCTCAACCTCCAGGCCAGCAAGTCCTTTTACAAAGTTATCTTCCTATTTTTCTGAAGATGAGTAACCTTCTGTTCTTGGACACCACCAAAACACAGGAGCTTTTCCCACATAAAAGCTTTGTGTTACCACAACTTCCACTTAGAAACATTAGAGGCACACAAAAATTTTTATGTATTACCTATTAAATACGCTGAAACATCATATGATACTCATTCCGGGAGGCGAAATCAGTGGTTTCCTAAACTCTAATTCACAAATGTCACAATCTATCGAATAAACTTAACAGTTTTGGAGTTAATCTTGACATATACAGATGTCTGTATAGCTTTCCAGGGGCACAAATTAAATAATTGTTTTAAAATTTAAAAGCTATGCTCAGTCTACAAATAGTACTGTTAAACAAGATTACATCACTTAAGTTCCCCTGGAAACTTCAATACAGTATGTAACAAATACATTCCCTAAACAACCATCTTCAATCTTTGTCTGAAAAACCTCAATTTCTGAATACTATGAACTCAGAGGAGAAATAGGTTCTGTTCTTAAAAAAAAAAAAAGGAGGAAAAAACCTGCATTGTAGAGGGACAAATTCCCTGTTCCTACAGACTAGCTTAAAGCCAAATGAAAAGTTACCACTGGCACTGCAGAAGCTACAGAAAAATCTGAACAAAGGGTGCATTTTCACGACTTCGTTTGATTTCAAGAATACATTGCTGATCCACACTCTTGACCATCTTCAACTCACTCTGCTTTGGTTTACATTACAGAGCAGTCTCACAGCACATGAACTTGGTTTCTTTCTCAGAATTGGCCTGGAAAACAAGCTCCAGCCACAAGCAGACATTCAGTCCATGTGACTAGAGCTCATCTGCAGTAGCTGCTAGTCATCTGATGCTGCTCCCCCACCATCACCCTGAATATGTATAGTATAGAGACCAGGTGTGCTGGTTGTGGCTGAGATGATTTTCTTCATAGTAGCTAGTATGAGGCTACGTTTTGGATTTGTGCTGGAACAGTGTTGATAACACAGGGATGTGTTCATTACTGCTGACCTCAACTGACCAGAGGGATATTCCATACCATAGGACGTCATGCACAGCACAAAAAGCTGGGGGAAGAAGGAAAGAAGGGGGGGACGTTCAGAGAGATGGCATTTGTCTTCCTAAGTCACCATTATGTGTGATGGAGCCCTGCTCTCCTGGAGATGGCTGAACACCTGCCTGCTCATGGGAAGCAGTGAATGAATTCCTTGTTTTGCTTTGCTTGCATGTACAGCTTTTGCTTTACCTATTAAACTGCCGCCATCTCAACCCATGAGTCTTCTCACTTTTACCTTTCCAATTCTCTCCCCCATCCCACCAGTGGGAAGTGAATGAGCACCAGGTCCCCAGCCCTGATTACTCCTAGATCCACTCCTCCTAGTCTGCACTGCTTCTGAAGGCAGGCAGAGAAACATTCTCCAGACAAACAAATCCAGCACACACAGCTCCATTACAAATTTCTCTCGCAGAAAACGAAATGGTAACATTTATTAAGTCTGTGGCCAGTATTCTTAGTGGGCTAAAACCTAAATCTAGATAAAGCCTATTGCAACTTTTTCTCAGGTCTAGCTATGAGCTCTAACAGCTGTAAGGTAGCAATGTAAGAATAGTATTTGCAGAAGAGTGAAAGAGAGGGGTAAAAAAAAAAAAAGAGACAGCCTTAATCTCTGAATTTGGTTGTTCGCTAGATTGCTACACTTAGGCTTCCTGAAGGCTGATCTCTTCACTTTCTGAACAAAGGCCTATTCACCCCAGAACCTCTGAAGAACAGGTTTCTCAAAGTTACCTCCTGAGTTTTCTTAGCCTCAGACATGGGTGGGACTTAGGAATAAGTGTCAAAAAAAGTCAGCTTTCTACCTTTCAAGTAAGGTCAAAGAAAGCACTATTTGTTAGCTTGTGGTGTCAAACTTGACTGTCCACTGCCTCAAGATGGTCCAAAAAGGAACTATACAACAGCACGCAAGTCAAACTTGGTATTTAACTCCTCCAAAGAGAACAACTTTCACCGTAATACAATTATTAACAACATTTTAACTAAGAAGAAAATCTTTTGTTCAAAGTAGACAAGTTTTTGTTTTATAATATACAGAAACAAATTAAGTCATGATTTTTTCCACCATGCCTCAGAAAGACATGCTTCCAGAGAAACTAAATACGAACAGATTTTGTATTAACAGCATTCCATTAACCTTCCTTCTCTTAAATTATTTTAATAATTGCCACTTTCATGGTAAGTAGTGTAGGCTTTATAATTTCCTATGAAAAATTAGATCATATGGTAGGAAAACAATTATCGTTTGGAATAGCAGATAACAGGCCACTTTTACATCATCACAGCAATTGAGAGAAATTAAGTAAGATTTACCTTTATACTTACAATGTTTATAATGTGTCTAACAAGTATGACAGAAAAAAGCAGATTAAAACTTACCACATTTTTGAGTGTCTTTTAATACTTTCATAGTAAAACAAAAAGTTAATTTCATGAACACCTTCTTCATCTGGTCCCCGTAACCACATTGGCAGTTGCACTGAAGCCCCAGGAAGAAGAACAGCATCAGGAAGTGGGACATGTATTACTTCAGGCTGCCCTCCTGTGCCAATCCCAAAGTCTACAGAAGAAGCTGAAGATAGCAGTGCCATACGCACAGAGGTAGGATCTGTCACAACAGTCTTGTAAGCACTACAGTTTTCAGAAGCCGAAGGGCTTAGTGGCGTTAGAACAGCAGTATTTCCCCCAAAAGTAAAAAATTCTGGATGCTTGGACACAACCTTCAGTGCAGTAAGAGGACACTTGCTCACGTTCACAAATTCTACATATGCTTTTCTGATTTCTCCACAGAGAAGCCCTGTAGGAAAATTTATAAAGAACACCTGTATGGGAGAGAACAGGAAAAAAGAAAAACCTGAGCATTGAGTCAAGTTATGAACACATATGAAAACAAGAAACATCTTCAAACTATATTGCTCTCTACAGCTTCCTGAGGAGGGGAAGCTGAGAGGGAACTGCTGATCTCTTCTCCCTGGTACCCGGTGATAGAATACATAGGAATGGTTCAAAGCTGCATCAGGGGAGGTTTAGACTGGGCATTAGGAAGTATTTCTTTACCGAGAGGGTGGTCAAACACTGGAACAGGCTTCCTAGAGAGGTGTTCAATGCCCCAAGCCTGTCAGTGTTTCAGAGGCATCTGGACAATGCCCTTAATATTATGCTTTAACTTTTGGTCCACCCTGAAGCAGTTAGGCAGTAGGACTGGATGACCATTGTAGGTCCCTTCCAGCTGAAACAGTCTATTATATAGAATGTTGTCATTAACCAATTAGACCATTTTAATAACCCTAGTAAGGAAAACCACTGTAAACCACTGTTTTTCAATTAACCAACTTGAAGAACTATTCTAGATGAATGCCAAGTAAACAGAAAAATGCTTCTTTTCCTATTCCCCCTCACCTTGAAATTTGGCTACAAAAGCTGTTGCTAACTAGAGTTCTAAAGGGAATATAACAAATGCAGAAGGGTATTAATTTGGAGGCTTCAAGTTTCACTTGAAAAAGATCAACACAAGTTTGGCACTGACAGATCAGAAATTAACTGGAATGATCTAGGCATTAACAGAGTCTAAGACTTCATCATCAGAATTACATTTATAAGCTCTGGATTCAGCTATCTGCTCAAAACTGCCAACAGAAAGTATAGCTACATACCTCCAACAAAGGCATTTCTTCTGTAATAACGGGATCTAAACGTCGATCAGGTCCATATTTAATAGACGTTTTTTCCTCTTTTGTGTTATTAAGTCGAGGCCCTTGGATTTCTAAATCTTGTCGTCCTCGTACAGATAACCCATTGGAGACAAACTTTCCTGAAACAATTTTTTAAAAGCCTTATATTATTTTTTTTTTTTTAATTTTTTTTTTAAAGAGTAATCCCTAACTTTTTTCTGAGAAGTGATCCAAAGATCCCTATCCAAACTCAAAAATCATTTTGATTGTTCTGTTATTGGGCACATGCAGTGTTCACTGGTTAAGCAACATCACTGACAAAGAACTACCCAACATTTACTGTCACACATAATGCATTGCTGTTGCAAGTTCAGCCAGCCAGTTATTTGTTGCTGTGGACTTACTGTGCCCTTTAATAGTTTGACTACAACTGGGGGGAGGTGGGGAGTGGGCAGCCCAGAGCACAAAGGTGACGTATTTATTTCCCTTCCCAATTTCTGCCAAGCTAGAAAAGTCACCTAAAACATTTTTATTTCCTTCAAAGACAGGCCACCACTCTCCAAATGTGTTTTTTATTCCAAAGGTTCCCAGTTCACAGATAGCTAAACAAGCTTCACTATTTCTTTTAGACACATTCAAACATGTGCTCTAATCTCCATTTCCTCCAACAACTAAATTTTCCCTGTGAAAGAGTTTCAGATGAATGACTCAACCAAACAGATCAAGTAACATGCAATTAATAAGCCATTTATATGTTAATATAAAGGAAACAGAACCAAAATAAAGTCAAGACGCTAAAAAAAATAATTTTATCAGCTGGATTTAAATTTGAGAATCGATGTAAAGAACGTCAGTGCAACATTTAGACAAAAGTTGAAAGCTAACAAAGTTAAGACTCAGAAGAAAAATGAATGGCAAAAGAGTTGATGAAAGTTGTTACAGATTTAACATGGCACAGATTGAATACTTCAATTTTTACTTTTTTAATGGTTTCAGAATTTCCAGATTTAAAAGGAACAGTAAGTATGGGTTTGGCAGAGGTTACTTCCTTTCTCATGGGATTCCTACAGGGGCCAATTCATTCTTTTCCTGTTTCAGTTGTTTCCCTTGTTTCTCTATCCCTACCTGAAGGAAGAACTTGCATCATGGTAGTCAAACAGTAAACACTAGAATTTAGTTCTACTCTGCAGAAGCTACATCTTCCCCTTCCAGAGACACACACAACTTATGGGAATAACACACTTACCTGTCTGTAATCCAATAGAAGGATCTATCCCATCTAATGTCACAGTACCCTGAACAGTGCCAAGATTATAAACGACTCCCAGAATATGTAGCTCCCCTGTTTGATGGGGAAAGAGCTTTAGTCTTGCCTGTGGAGATATGTTAAATTTTTGTTGTTGTTGCTACTAGAAAAAAGTATTATTACATTTAAACGTCCAATGACTAAAGACACTCAGTTATATTTACTTTATAGTTGTCAGATGTAACTGCATACAATAACTACAGGTCATTTACTGGATTCAAAATTTCATGTACACAGAATTTACCAAAACACTCCACAGCTGAGAGATGCTCATTACTTTAGGAAAGAATCCTAAACTGTAATAAAAATTAACTTTAATAGAGGCAGAATCACAGAATGGTTGAAGTTGGAAAGGACCTCTGGAGGTCATCTTGTCCAACTCGCCTGCTCAAGCAGGGCCACCTACAGCCAGCTGCCCAGTACCATGTCCAAATAGCTTTTAAGATCTCCAAGGATGGAGACTCCAAAATCT
>NW_009605577.1:0-30388 GCF_000690535.1 Cariama cristata | reverse complement strand
CTTGCGGCAGACGTTGCCCAGTCCAAGGTCGCCACCCCAGTGGGGGGGGGGGGGGACGGGGACCGACCCAAACCAAAAAGAACAAACCACACAAAACAAACAGGTTTCCTGATGTTCAGATGGAGCCTCCTGTGTTTCCGTTTGTGCCCACTACTTCTTGTCCTGTCACATCCTCCCTTCAGATATTTATACACACTGATGAGATTCAGAAGTTCCAGTACTTCATGTATCAGTAATGTCTTCTATAAGTTTAGCATTAAGTTCAAATCATAACAAATCTGAACTCTACCCTAAAGTTCAACACTGAAAAGAGTATTTTAAAAACAAAGTATAGTACTTACCACTTTTGTCTCCTCACTATTAATTAAAAATTCTGCTATTGCTTCAGTTCCTATCATATCATCGTTGCCCATTCCCTGAAAAGAAGAAACAGCTTTTCAGATACTATTACTCCTAGGCAGAAAAAGTGCCATAAATATTACTTTCCACACCTTTCCTAAAGTGTTCAAGGGGAAAAAAAAGCATACAAATTTCAAACTGCAGACAGTTAGGACGAGCAGGTGCTGTATGCCCAGCTTCTCAGGCTTTCGGAATTAAAGCAGCAGCTAGAGAGCTCAGTAAACATTTACTTAAGAGAGAAATTTAAGATTTATCACTATAAATTGGAACCATTCCCAATCAATTTCATTGATACTTGCGGAAGTATTTATCATACCATTAAAGCAGCAGTTCAGACCAGACCAGAAGGGAAAGTGTATGGTAATCTTTGAGACTTAGTTATATGAAACCATGTTTATAACTCTGGCAAACACTTACAGCACCTTTAGAGATCACTATGTTCCAAATGCTTTTGGCCAGAAAATTAAGGAATTTACTGTCATATTCAGTATTAGAACATATTATAACCTTAAAAATATGAACACGACAACAGTCCTTCAGAGGGAAGTTTTGGCAGTGTTAGTTGAAGTGTTTAAATTAACAGTAGGAAGTAGTTCATCTAAAGTATTCAAAACATTAATTTTTAATACAATGGATTTTCATTTTTCTTCTGATCAAGATACCAAGATGTTCCTATGTCATACCAGCACAGTTTTTCAGAACACACATTTCACTACATACAGTAGCTCGAGTAAGAAAAAAGCATTTGATAATATACCTACTGATATTGCAGGTCATTTCTGCTTGTCAAGGTTAGTGTGACTCAAAACAGATGTACTACACAGAAAATGAAACATTGGAAGTATTTTGCTTTGCATGAAGCATTACAATACTCATTACAGTACATTTGTTAACTTGGCTGCTTTGTGCCCTATGGATCTAGGAAAATCTAAACAATGCATAAAGAAATTCAGTAGCTACCTTTTTTGCGCCCCCCCCCCCTTTTTTTTTTTAAATTTACACTTAAACCAGTTGTTTCCACACTACAGAATTTTGAAAACTTAAGTTAATATATATACTCCAGAATTGCAGCTGTTTGGTTTTGGCTGAAAAAGGATGAAGCCTTCCTTACCAGCTCTTTTGTTTCTCCATCATGCTTCGCATTGAAGTCTTTAGGTTGAAACTTCCATAGCAATGAAAGGTCAGTCAAAAGGAGTGGAACTTTCAGAGGGTTTCGGAAGGACACTTCTACAGTTATTGGTTCTATCAAAATGTGCAAGAAAATAATGACAACAGGCTATCCCCAACACAATCTGAAAGTTCTCCTAACTCAAAGCATTCTTGTGCAAACAACTTGCACAAGAACATTGGTTTACATCTACAATAACACAGGAAATGCTGTACAAATTTATCTAACTCACTTTATTTCTGAAGCGTATAAATCTTAACTTTACCTTCTATAACAGCAAGTGGAAATCTGGAGTTATCCGAGTAGCGATTTAAACAGAACTGTGTTGGTTGAAAGTTTGAAGGTATCATTCCTTTATTTATCACAGAAACAACCTGCTCCTCAAGCTCCTTCCACTGCTGTGACGATTCCGAGTCATACTCCTGATCCAGACTTATGTGCGTAGCTGCCTGCTTTTCACCTAGTACGAGTAAGGCAATCTTAGAAGATGAGAACAGTGGTATGCAGCAGTTGCAACAGAGGGTTGCACTGGCAATTTGCTAAGTATTGCTAAAATATTTTAAGTTCTCAGTCACTGTCATTTTTATGTTACAATTGATTTAAGTCAGCGAATTACAAGACATTTAGAAATACACATATGGAAGACAATGCTGCAGATAATTTGAGTATACTTCTATTTGCAAATGGTGGAATTCCGAGATTTTAGCATGCTACACGGTATACTCAGTTTACAGATTATTTTTACTTTATGATAGACTACAGTCCCACAGTGCAGCCTTGGTTTATATAAGAATTTACACTTGGCTTACATTTACATTCAGGAATCACAGTGTTACAAATGTGTCATCCAATAGAAAGTTAACTGTAAAGTTAATTTCTAGCACTGGCACTAGCATTTGCTAAAGCATTAATAATCTCTTTCATGAAGTTCATTACGGACTTGCACAGACACTTTCCAGCTATGAAAAACAGCGGAAGTCAGCACATCCACATATGTGGATTTCATATTTACACAGGAAGTCTGAAAACATCTAGCAAGTAGATACTAAGCTTTAGCTTTTCTTTTGAAATCTTACTTAAGTTACCTTGTCATTAGTTTTATATAATGATAGATTATTTTTTTTTAAGTGACACCAACTCTTGCATATATTTTGGTTCCATAAATAGGGGACTTCAATCTGTTTACACAACTTTTTCTAACCTTCTGCTGGTCTTCGATCATGCCCAAAGAAAACACGGGTTGCTGAGCTGTTAATATACGGTAAAGGAAGCTGTGGTAAGGGACCATCAGGTGACAGTTGGGTTACATTCTGGAGCAAAGGAGGAAAACAGAGTGTCATGCTGTTATGCAAATACATGATGTCCATGCTGTACATTACCAATGACTTAATGATAAGGAAGTCAAGTTATAAGCACTCAATGTTTGAACAGGTAGTATTTTTAATCTTAAATGACTCATTTCAATTAACTGTTTTGAGATTTTCTTCTGCTCTGACAGTCTGAAATAGTACTTTTTTTTCTTCTGTAAGAGTTTAAAGTTCATGAGATCTTTATGGAAAAAGGAGAATAATGATTTTAATCCAGCATTCCAGTCACTATTGTGGCTGCATGGCTGTTAAAAGCCTTAACTGATGCAAAGCTTGACTCTAACTCAGAAGTTGATAAGTGACATTCACTACATCACCATCATTACACAAGACTCTCACCACAGCTGAGCTGTGGACTCAAACACCAGTCTCAAGTAAGGTCCACCATAATTCTGTTTACAAGCTTTAAAAGACAGTAACTAACTACATGGCTGCAAGTTGTGTGGTGATACCAGCACTAAAGACCTCATAATGTACATGTTATACTACAATCCAGGATCACTCACAAACTTACAACCAACTTGTCGAGTGACTTGATCTATATAAACCCATATTAAAGAATAAGATTCACTACAACACGTACAGGAAGTACTTTATAGTACCAGAAAAGGTGACAGAGCTACCTAGTCTTTATTAAAGATTTATTATCAAAAGCCTCAAAAATCACTATTAATTGATCAAAACAAGACAGATCCACTTCCTCTAAAAGAAACTGAACTATTACAAGCTGCAATTCAGCCATGACCCTCAAAAGGAAGAGTTCATCTTACTGTAATAAAAACACATACAAAGAGTCACACTAATACCCATCAGTGGCAGTACACTTAATACACATATGAGATGCAGCATATTTGGGTTTTTTTGAAGTCTAAAGTAAAAAAAAAGAACACAAAGAGATAAAAACACAACGCAGGAACAAAGCAGGTATGACAACATTATTTAATGACCTAATAGAGAACTACTGGTAATAAAATTACTGATCATTCAACAAATAAAGACAATAGTAATTTACCTTATAAACATAAAGATATTCTCTTAAAAAAGCTCCTTGCTGAGCTGGAGGTTGTTTACTATCATTGATCAAAATATGCCTGAAAGCAGACACTGCATTGTCAAGCTGACGAAGCGTAAAGGACTGGCGACCAATAGTGAAGTTAATATGGTCTTCTGCAAGAGACCAGCCTTTCCCTTTATAAACCTGCATGGCTTGACAGTAGCAACGTAAGGCATGTTTTTTCTGCAAGAAAAAACAAACAAGTTAATTTCTCAAATAATCCCATTAACCACTCATTGTAATTGTAATACTGGGAAGATTGAACAGTAAGTCAGAAAAGTTACTGAAGTTTTTACCACCGCCCCTCGCTCTGCTAAATATAATGTTTGCAGAACTATACCTCATAGCATCTAGTCAACATTGACCTAAGCACAGAAACGTTGGTTCCTACAGTACAGAACCTAGCCTGCAGGTTAAGTTCATGTTTTCAAAGCCTAGTGTAACAGGCAGTTAAGTTAACAAGCAAGTAACAAGAGAAGGCTGCTTTTAAAATGGCGTTCTGTGTTGCTTTAGGACTGACTGCTGAAGCCTACAGAGCTCTACTGCCAAGCCTGAGGACATAAGCAGGATTTAACACATTTCATTTCACTTCTGTAACTGAACTTTCAATGCGACACTTCCAGTCAATTGTTGTTCAGTAGACACACTTGGTACAAAATCCATGCCAAGCAAACCATGATAACACAGCCCTACAGTACACACAAGGGAAAATTACCAATCACATCAGCCATTGGGAGACAGATGCTCTGCTCTCAATTAGCTCCACAGTTCCTTTCCTGTACATACATCAGGACCTGGGCATTCATTCAATCCCAAGCCTAGGTACTGAACATCTGCATTGGCATTCACTGTACAGGCAAGTCTCAGCTTCTAAAAAAAAGGGAACAGCATTCCCTTATTCACAGCAATAATGGGAAAAACAAATCTAAGATATGTTCAAATTGGTATGGTGATGACAGCAGAGTACAAGCAGAAAATCCTTAACATCAGCAAATATTACTGACACTTTAAAATACGGTATTACAGTACGCAGCTGAGCAGCCTAGCTGACTTCTCTTCAGTAGCATTTCATATTTTGGTGCCTTTAAGGCTATGGGAAAAGAAAAAGATAACCTACATTTACTGAAACACTGAAAAAGCATTCATTGCAAACCAGAATCCCTACAAGAATTAGACACAAGCAAGAGAGCTGTTACACGAAGACTAAGTCAAAGCTTTACAAAATGTACGCGCTTTTCCAGGCAAAGGAGTGAGATGTAAAAAATACATAAATAAATAAACAAACCCCACTGATCAATAGCTCCCTGTCAGTACTGTATTGTCATAACAATAGTCAGGGAAACTACTGCATGAAGAAAACCAAGGAGGGGGGAAATATTCCTCCTATTCTTCACATGTGTGATTTTAAATACAGAAGCCAAGAATACAACAATACTTTCTTTGTTCCTTACCAGGATGATAAAAACGAGATTGGGTGGGGTGGGAGAACATTCCCCCCCCCCCAAGACCACAGAGCTGTGTTTCAAAGAGAATTAAGATGCCTGGATTCTCCTGTATTATTGATTTGCAATACAAATTTATTTCTACCACAGGTTTGCAGCTTATCGGTAAACTGAAACAGACTGTGTTCAAGGACAGCTCCATAGCTGAACTCTGGTGGCTAACCTCAGCAAGCATCAAGCAGAAGCTATCTTCAGAGAGTCTATGCCACAATCGAGGCAGAAATAGAGCACACAAGTTACGGTCAACAAACTTTGAGTTTATTTACCACAGTTAGAGCCACCTGCACAGGAATGTTATGGAAGTAAAAACAATCTGATTTGTATTGGTTTAATTGCTACTTAAGTCTAAGCAGCCATAAAGAGATGCTTTGTCTTGTAGTAACTGTTTACACACCTGCGCCTCCACTAAAAAGCCTGTGGTTAAAGCACCAGGAAAAACAGATATCTAAATTTTGCTATAATTCTAATAAATTAAGAGTTTGACAAATCCCTAACTCCTGCAACTCACTCTTATCTCAAAAGTAAAAATACTCCTTCGTCCAAATGAAAAGCCTTATATTTCACCATGTATAAAACTGAGACCCAGAAACACAAACTCACATCACTTAAGTTTCAAGTCAGTGATCTTCAGCATTACTTCAAATACAGAAGTAAAAGACTAAGCTGATCAATGCAGAAGTCATTTTCCAAAGATCAAAGAGCTAAATAGTCCTAACACAAAAGCATCAGAAGTCAAGCACCTTTTTCCAGACTAATGACACATTTAACATGTTTTTCAGAGTAAATGTCAAATACAGGGCATATTTTCCATGCAGAAAAGATAATACTTACCTGGCCTGCTTTACTAAACCTATGGCCAGCCAATATCATATGAAATGCAAACTTTCTAACCATGGGACTTTTCATGTTTATAAAGCAATGGGCTGCCTGCTCCAACAGAAGTGCACTGCGAAGATCTGAATCCTATTTAAAAGTAAAAAGGAGAATTAGTCTCAAAGTTGAATAAAAACATAAAGAGAACAATGGCCTTGTTCTAATGCTAACAGGGCAGTAAGTCATAACAGTGCTGTGAAGTTGAAGATTCTTTTACATACAAGCATTATATATATATATGTGTGCATATAAAAGCAAGTAAGACTAAAAGTATTTTTCACTTCATTATATGTATAGTGTACAATACCAAACACACTGGTACTTTTTTCTGGTGGAGAGATTTATATACCAATCTGTTTCAGTATGAGTGACAAAAGAAATATTTTCTGCTTTTTCAGTTACTTGGGCTACGGTTTCTAACACATACCATCAAGTCTGAAGCATTCTGCTACCTTTTCCGCTCCCTCCTCCTGCAGATATTAAGGTTAGAAACAAAACCCAAAAGCTTTAACATGATGAAGGAAAAATAGAGGGAGCAATAGAACTTAGTGAATTTGTATCACAAGAACCAGGATTTCTTAATAATGTACAATTTCTTATTATTACCCCTTCTCCTCTCATGTCAAGACACAGCTATACTAATTTAACCAATTAGAACAGAAACCACTTTATTTTACCACAACTGAACACCATGCTATCAGTGATGTCCAAGTATGTGTCCGGACTACAAATATACTCTGAGACACCTATATAGTATCCTTTGAAGATTTTCCTTGCGAATGCCACAAGGCACCACAAGCATACTACATATAATTTTAAGTCACAAAATGATTGTGCAGAGCCAACAGTATTTAAATTCCTTGCTTAAATAACTTATACTGCTCACAAATTCTGGTAGTAAGCTTAAGTTGAAAGAGCAAGAATGAAGCTACAAAGACACTTGAGAGAGAAACTCACAGAACTAACCAAATTTATTCCATGCTTAATCTGTCCCAGGAAAAGTCTCAGAAGTATCACATTTGGTGGAGCAGGTCACAAAGCCAGAACTAACTGCCAGTTACTTTCTTCCAAGCTACATAGAAGATGCTATACTATTACTAACACTTGTTTCACTCCTTTTCAAGTAAGACACTTTCTGGGCTGTTAGAAGCTAATTCCATGCTTAATTTCCACCAATTAATATTACAGAAGTGTTCAGACTAGCTTTCACTCACACAGTAAGATTCTAATGATTCATAACGTCTGAACTTCCGTAATGGTTTAGTAACTTAAACTATAGAGAACTTCTGATTATATATGGGGTAGTATCCATTATGGCTCTGGCAAGCCATGCTAATACTTTTAACCCATGAGTCCTTAAACCAAAAGAATGCCGTGAAAGAGCTAAGCAGGTGTCAAAGAACATTACTTATAAAGCCAAAGATAACAAATGTACATTTAGTACATTTAAAGAAGTCAAGCAAGTCACTTGAACAGAAAGAAAAATAACAGTACTAGTTTCTTCATTTGCAGTGTAAACAGAGTTTTCTCCACTTCATGCTTTACACCAGCTCATTTGCTACCTTTGGCTAGAAAGTATGACAGGACAAGAGTTAGAATGTAACTTAGAAGTGCTTGGGTAAGTAAACAAACAGAGGGAGGGTAAGAGTGGAAAAAGTGTTTTACCTCACTGGTTAAACGAATCAGAAGAGCAGCTGCCTCTGAATATTTGCTTTGACTTTTTAAGATTTCAGCACTAAGCAGCACACAGCGTTCAGCCAGAACCATGTTCCTAAAGCAAAAACATAAATGTATTAATAAGTATTTATCAAAATAAACCATGGAAAAAGTTTTCACTGCAAATCTGACAAATTTTCTCCATATTGCATCAGACTGATGTTCTGTTGTTTATCCTTCTTAAGTAAGATACATGAAAGTTCATCCCCTGCAAAACAACCACATGCAGATTGTCACACCAAGTATCCCATCCTACTATAACAGCAGCTTTTTGACAGTCAAAGCTAGAGACCACATTTGAGGACAGTATTGTATTTATAAAAATACCAACTAAAATGATCCCACCAACCAACTGATCTGATAAAGAAGTCCAACAGCCATAAACAAGTTGTGCTGGGTTGACCTTGGTGATCACCAGGTGCCCGCCAAGATGCTCTATCCCACGCCCTCGTCAGAAAAAAACAGCAGGAGCTGCCCGTGTCACAGAAGTCATCCCTGCAGCCACTCCACAAGCAAAATCTTACCAGGTAAATCCGATATACAAGTTTAATAAGTACGGTTAAGAATGGCATAGATCCCCTTCCATGTTATCCTAGATAAACTAACATACCTTACTCTTTAAAAAATTACCATCATTCTGTGATCTTTTAGTCATCTGGCACTATCACTGTGCAGGGGAAAAAATTTAAGCCACCAGGTCTTTCAACTTTCATTAGATGAGTACAAAAGTAAACAACGTACTTGCAAATATCTCGATAGGTCTGAACTGCTGTTTCCATATAATGAGCAGGATATGGTCTAGGAGCTCCAGGCTGAAGAAAAGCTGATACCGCTGCCATTTCCTACAAAAGAAATTCAGTACTGTCACTGTAGTTTTTTCAACACATTGTAAAACTCAAAACGCTGAGGACCATGTTTCAGCAGCTACTAGTTCAAGATCTTCACCTAATCAGTTACTAGCATATAAAAGTATACCCAACACACAGTAACTGATAAAAGGTTTACTACAATTGCGTATTTATGGCTCTGCTTGTAATTAAGCAGACAGCAGCAAGAGAGTTATACATACTCACAGAAGTATTTTGAGTTGATGGTACTCCCAACACTATGCAGAAGCATTGATTCACTACTGCTTTAAAAGTCCAAGAGATAATTTCCTATTGCAGGAACAATCTTTCTGATAAAGTAGCACTACCATCTATTTTAAGATGAGGACCATTTTCTGAGTTTTGCTTAAATGAAGTTACATTCTCAGCTTCCAAGGAAACTCTAGTAAACATGCACTCTGAAATTTTACTTCTTTCCTTATGGGGTGAAGATAGAATAGCAAAGTTTTGCTGCACTAAGTGAAGACTAAGACTTCTAGGTTGCAGAAATTCATAATTAAGACCTCTACCAACCATTCATTAAGAAATTAAGATAACTTTTCAGATTATCCGAACTCTGAGCAACTGTCTGCACTGCAAAAATACACATTTATGTAACAGTTTTACATCAGGATTGGACAATGTACAAGAATGCTTTCATAGCTCTACAGAGTAAGTTTCAAATTTTATCAAGTTAACCAGACTAAAGTCTACAAAACATAGCTTCTAAAAATTGTTAAAACAAGCCTCTTATTTTTCCCCAGTGTTCCCATTTATCTTCTTGAAAATTATTTTGGTCACATATACCTTCAATCTCAAGAGAAATCAATGAATGAGTATGTGTTTACAGTGAAGTTCAGCAGTGACATGCTCCAACTATATCCCTCAAGAGTCTTAAAAAAAAAGGAATACCACCATATTTATAGTAACATAGTCTTGACCTCCTCTCAAATATTTTTCCAAAGTCTGAAAGAGATACTGTAAAATCATTTCATACTTGGTTTTGAGTTATCAGACCACAAGATCCATTTTGCTGGAGGTCACATTCTAGGTATTCTCCTTTTCATATTTCACATTTTAAGAATTAACTCTTCAATTTTTATTCACACCTTTATTCCCTTCATAAAACAGTGGCCAATAGATTTGAGAACACTTTAGAATTTGCTAAAGATATGCAGCAAATTTGGCAAGACTCTTATAAATTTGGAGGTGGAGGGAAGAACTTTTGTTTTGTTACCTTCAGACAAATATTAGAGATTATTAGGAAAAGTTCACAGAATGTTTATGTTATGTGAAGTACCAACCAGTGCTCCAGCTGCATAAAGCATTGCCTGATCATTTAAGAAGTCTTTCTTTGCTGTATGGTAACAGCTATATGCAAGTTCATAGTGTTGCACCAAAAAGCACAAGTCTGCCATTTTCCGGATCTGAAGCTCTGGTGCTTCTGGTGGATACCTATAAATACAAATATTTAAATTCAAAGTCATAGTTTTAATAAATAGAGCAAGACATGCTCTGTAAAGTCATCCCCTCTCATCTTAATTTCTATTCACAAAGTAGGAATAAAAACTGCATCGTTTCAGTCTTACTCAAAAAGACAGCTAAAAGTAAAGCTGCTTCCTTTCTGTCACACATAACTTGGTTTCACACCCTACTTTCCGATTAACAAGATTCACTGTTCCATTAACATTCAAAGCAAGCATCCCTCTTAGCCAAGAAATACTGAAAAAAAGTATGCAGCTATTACTGAAACTGCTCTGTAAGATTAACTGTTAGAGCTAAACAGAGCTGTATGAGAAGAAGAAAAAAAAAAGAAAAAAAAATCCACTAGAAAACTATGCCTTATGCCAAAACACAGGGCAAGTTCCTGTCTCCTGCAAGCATCAGTCTAACTTTTAGTTAGTCAATTATATATGAATCACTTCAGTGAAAATCAAATACATTTTCACAAACACTTTTTAGTCAAACTTTGTAGGAAATAAACCATGCTTACAAGTTCAATACAGAAAGCTGAAATTAACAACATTTTGATTATGAATCCAAAGACACATAACATACACATGTAAAGCTGTATGTAAGTGTCAGGGACATTAAGTTTGGCTAGGTAATGTCGAAGAACTATTTAGACTTCTGTGGTTAAGATAAGACAGTTGAAGAGAGCGTTTTTTCATGATTATACATCCTCGTTCACAAAAGGAAATTACAAAGTATATAAAAACCTGGTTTTAGTGTAAAATACAGGTGCAAAAATGAAATTCCCCTTAATTTAGCTCTCAAACGCACTTGCAAAAACAATATACTTAATACTGAATTGCAGTAAATTACATAGTTACATAAACAAAGACAGCTATACATGGGGTTTGGCTTAAATAAGAAAAGAAAAAGCTCACACTAATTTTAAAAAAAACCCTTACTATAGACCATAGCTTCTTTTTATTACTATTAGTCTTAAAAATGTATATTCTTTGTAACTTAGCTTCACTGTAAATATAGCAGAAAGATGGCTCTGTAAACAGTTTCTTTTATCCCCTTTTTCTTTAAGTTCTGCTACTCCTTTATTGTACAAGTTTAGGCATTGTACTTCTCATGATTACTCCAATTAAAGTCTCTTACCATATTGCTGATTAGTTCACTTTGCAGAACACCATCAGACACACACAGGCTTCCCCCCCTCCCGCCCGCCCCAAAAGATACATTTTCAGTTTAGATATAAAGCTAAGGACTGAAATTACTTACAGCAAACCAGAAGTATTCTTCAGTTCATTTATACTCTTCTCTGGAACCTTGCTGCCACTAAACCATTTTTTAGTAGCAGAAAACAGCGATCGACTCAAGCCTTTCCTGGATATTAACTGCAAAAAGAAACTAAATTAAAGCACTACATTGCAAGATATATACTAATATAAGTTAAACTAATTTAAACATCCAAGCTTCTCTACAGCTTCCTAAATTGTTTCCATAAAACAATAAAATAACCAAGAGCACACTCCTTTAGATGAATCACTGACACCAAGATAGAAGTTGTAATTCATATATTTATTATTCTATTTCAGGCAGCTGAGGTTCACTATTGTTGCTGTAAACTGCAGACATCTCAGTCCTAAGAACTGAAACATTTGATGTATCCATTTGAAATCTAACAGAACATCTCATTTCTGGTATTAGTCCAATCTAAAATCTAGACTGAGCATGTACTTCAAGAGAAAACATTCTCCTCATCACCACCCACATAAAGCATTACCACATAGTCAACATCAATTTCAAGTGTCAAGGGTACTAGTCATACCTGCAAGCAAGGTTACACAACTTTATTCTTTTAGATAATTTCCACTAACAAGGAAACTTCCACAGGGAATTACCATTCCCAAGATCTAAGGCAAACTGTATTTCTTTTTAAACATAATTTTTAAAATCGTAATACTGTGTTTTTCTTACCAAAACTAGGAATGTATTACTACATTCCTAATGGTAAGGGTGTTTGCTACACTATGTATTCACTTTTTTTTTAATGCTTCTTCATAAAACTTCCCAACTATAAACATGGTCAACATAGACAAACTCCCAAAAGTCAATTCAGGGAGAGAGCGTTCCATACAGCACATGATAGAATGGAGAATTCAACTAAAACATAGAGTTCAGATAACAGGCTGATATTTAAGTCCAAGTCTAACACCAAATACAGTAAAATTTGATCGTACTAATGTAAGCCAATCCATCTCTCCAGCTGTTTAAGACTATATAAAAGTGAAACACTTATAAAAGAAAGGACATTACTGTGATGGAAGTAACTTTTAATGCATGTCCTTGACTTAGCATGAGCACAATATTAGCTATCACACTTCCAAAAAAATCCTAGTTTGAGAGAAGAATATTCAGTTGCAAAAACTGCTCAGTTCAAAACAAAATTGCATGATTTAGGGTGTCCATGCATTTCTCCCCATCAAGAACTAGTAATTGAAGCATGCAGCTTTTTTGCTGACAATTATTGATGAAATTACATTTCTGAACTTTAGTTGTGCATTCTAATGTTGAAACAAAAAGTACATTTTGTTCCCCATGCCAGAATTGCCCAGAAGGACAAAACATTAAGATTTTAGGAGCAAGGACAGATTTCCCTGATAACAGCTCAGACACGCTTTCATCAAGAAGTCACCTTGCACTGAAGCTCTGTTGATACAAACTGGGTTTTGGTTTTTTAAGACATATTGACCAAAAATTATAAATTCAGCTATTTCTCTTAAATTTACTTACAGTTTTCAATAAGATCATTGAATCATTAGATGCAGAAGGAAATAATAATTTCAAAACTGGATTTACACCCCAACTGTTTTTCCTTACTGCGGCACAAAGTGCAAGAGTAAACTGACCTGATCATTAAGTTGCCGAATTGTCTTCTCTATATGTGGCAAAAGTCCCCTAAATGTGAATTCCTGTATGAACTGCCTAATTCGATCGTGATCTGTGAGTGTTAAACAAGCACCATGAGGCGTTCCAGAATTTGATTTCTTTGAGTCTTGCAATGATGCAGTAGCCTTCATGTAATCAGTACTATCCAAACTGCCGCTAGGGTGATCCAGTTGAAGTGGATGAGTCTTAAAGTTGTTTGACAGACCATCTATTGAAAGATTGAAACAAAAACCCCAGTAAGTATAGAGTTACTTAAACATTTTGGGTTTAAAAAGTCATTTTTATTAACCTACTTTAAAGTTTTCTTTACTCAGAACTCTGTTAAACAAAGCTGTTCACCAATTATATAGCTCAATGCTGAATAGACAGCAGCAGAGCACTACCTGAGTACTACATCACTCCTGAAACTCTTCAGAAAGCTCAGGGAATCTCAGGAACTACAACATGGCCAAATACGTATGTTTTTCATTCTCAGCTACAGTGCAAAGAATCCCCAAGTATGTTGACTAGTATCAACATTGAAGGAAAACGATGAAAATACTAAAAGTCAAATATTCATGAAAAGTTGGAAGTGCAGCAACTACTACAATGGTTCCATTGGATCCATTCACTCTTTTCTGTTTGTGTTTTAAGGTAAAAAACAAAACAAAACCAAACAACACACAACTCATTTTCCATGCCCTTCTGAGCAGTCATGACATAAAACAACCTCCTCCAAAGTCCTCTTAGTTCAGTGAGAAGGGCCGCTGACCACTATTGCATCTAGCTATCCAAACTAGGCCAAGGCACCATTTCACTCTAAGACTTAAATAGTTCTCTTATTTATTATTTTCCTTCCATATAAGAAAATCAGCTTGCTTTATCTGGTCCTAGCTAGGACTAAGCAAAACTGAGCTGTGAAAGCAAATCCTTAATGGGTTTTACTCATGAAATGTAAAGCTGGGTATGTAAAGTTCAAACAGCAGCTTGCAGACTACATCTGGGCTGTAGTAAGCCGCTATTTTAGGCAACTGCAGGCTCTTCTATATACGCTAAATCTCCTGGTGCCTTTCAAGTCAGGTATGAAGAATTTGGGCTAAATCAGGCGACAGTATGGGGAACCTACACTTCTCTATTTGAGATGCTTCTCACCTGAATCCTACACAGCTGCCTTTAAAAAAAAAATTTAAGGCATTGCATTAATTTGCACTTAATTTCATTTATTGTCCTCTGCAAGCCACAAGCTCAATTGCAAGGCAAGTTCTTCTAGCCAGCTTACGAAGTCAGTCACTGCTCTGTCATTTCCACATTTAAAACCAAAAACAAGGACCAAAAAGACCCCCAGCTTCCAAGCTACATCAAAGCACACTAATCAGAACTTTTATTATGATGAAAATTACGCATTTAATCCCATGTTACTTTTTATCGTCAGAGTTTGCAGACTTATTATATTCTTAATCTTACAAAAGATGACCCCAATACACCAATAGCCATCTCAATAAAGATACGTCTACCAATTACCATCAATCCAGCATTTTTCTTTGTGGACACCAGGTTACACTATCTTTGAGCATTTAGAAAATTATTACTTTGAATTCCCTAACAAATCACTCAAATGATTACTGTCCAAGACATGAGACAGCTGTACAAATGCTATCACATCAATGTTTTGATAGAAGTTATAAAAATACCTTTAATTTCACTGTCTAAGCCATCTGATATCAAGTGATCAGTATTCTTGTTTGAAATGACAGTATAAGGACAATCTTCATAGCTATCCTGTCAGGAAAAAAAAAAGGAAAAAAAAAAGTCAGAATTTTAAGAATACTAGAGCACAGACACAAAAATCAGTCAACAGTAGTTGTTAACATTAATAACAGTTAACTGAATTATTAAGCAAGCATGTTTGTTCATATATATTCATTTTTTAAGTCGTTTGTGAGGCTTTAAGAACCTGTCCTATCGTAAAGATGAAAGTTCTATTCACCAAATGAAGCAAGTATCTTCTGGCTTGCTCAAACAGCTTCACTGTCAACTAAAGCAAGTAACTCCAACTCTTACACAGCAACGCCTACAGCAGTGAAAATATGCTCCCTAAAGCAATTCCTGAACAAGTTGATAAAAAAAAAGTGTTGGACAGTTGACATTGGACAGAAAAAAGAAAAAGATCTAATTCATTTATGGTGGAACATTACTTACTGCTCCTCTTAGCTTACAGAATACAAGATATTTTGACTTTCCAGTGCCAGCTAGATTTGGTAAAGAACTACGATTCCACAAACAAACCTTTTAATCAGATGCAGTTAAAACTGCAGGTCAGTCAAAAGCAAACTCAAGAAGGAATATTTTTGGTCCTGAAGCCAAAAATACAGACGTTTATGGCAAACTGAACTTAAAAGTCTGTCCTAACACACGCTATCATTTGCCATCTTAGCAGATGACAGACCAGACTGGACTGCAAGAAGTTACCAGAAAAACCACACATACCCCCACAAAACAACACACCCACACTGTTTAGTGAAGTACAGAAAACCTGGGAAAAAAACCAAACTTTAAGAGTGAAGAAAATTAATCAAAATGACGGTAGAAAGTTACTACGAATAGGACACTTCTGAGGCTACTTGCTCTTGTCAGTGCATAAAGCACAAGTCTATTACTTCAGTACTCTGACATGTCAGTATTTCAGACAGTCCAGTATTTCAGTGCTCCTTACTGTCAACTTAATTAGCACAGAGGACCGTTCTTTAAGAGAGGACTCATCTTACGCCCTCACAAAAAGTCATAGCTATGTCAGAAGTATCTTGACTGCCTATTAGCCCATTCTGTAGAGAGACATGCATAACACTAAGGCAAAATTTAACACAATTAAAGTGGGCTTTCATATGCACCTTATAAATTGGTTTTAGAATACTATAATACCTGGCTGTGGATAGTGTTTTTCTGAAGGTACTGACTCCAAGGATCTGGTATCTGTTCATCTGTTCCTCTGTTCGACACCCGAGAATTTATCTTTAGCAAATAGCAACCCTGAGTTCCATATCTCTGCTTCATCTCTTCATAAATGGAGTCAGCTCTGAAAAAATAAAACAACATTTACCCTGTCTTGATATCAAACCAATACTATTCTAAGTGTGTACTGCAAAAAGCTATTTTAGACTATTATCCATAGGGATTAAAAGGAAAATTCTCCTATTTTTAAAGCAGTCCTTTCTGCAAGAGTAAAATTCTTTGAGAATTAGTTCAGCAAGCTAGCAAAGAAAACATTTATCTCAAGAAGCCAGGACTGATTCTTTTCATTTTATCTGAAGACAAGAAGTAGATCTAAAAATAATACTTAAGGAAATCTGCCTTGATAATAGTCAGCATACTAGGTAACGGATCCTGTTGTATGTCTAATCTCAACAGATTTTATAAATGCAAACATTTCAGTCAAAGAGTTAAGCTGTAAGTTCACTGAAGGCGGAAGACCTACCTTTGTTCTTCTCCTGCACTTACATCATGCAGTAACACATAGTATTTGAGCGTGTTTGGTATAAACCACTTGGGATATAAGTATTCACTACTATGCTGAATTCGATGTTGTTCTTGAGACAGCTTCAGAAATTGCTCCACAGGCTCTGGTTCACTAGAAGAAACTACAAGCATACCTAAATTCATTGTTAAGGACATTTACCAAAAGAACCCAGGAACAACCACTGATCATATAATAATACAGGAAGTGTATGAAATAAAATAGGTAAGTTCAATGTTTAAGCCTGTAAAACACACTACTACAAAAAGTATGTGCAACTAGAATTTGGCCTTAGTCTTGATAAAACACACACTATTTAAACAGTCAGTTAACTAGCATCTGTAACATGAAATGAAACAGAAACTTGCTCCAATTCTGACATTGAACCAAGTTTAAGCAGATAAATAATCGCTAACAGTTAATTTAAGATTTTAGATACAGACCAACTAAACATATAACTGAAATTCACCCTCAGTGTATTTTCAACCTCCAAGGAGAGTTGGGACTTCAAGGTACCACCTGAACAACAATAACATCCAGTATTCATAAGCATAGCAACATCTGAGTGAAAAAGCAGAAGTGTTCAGATTTTTACCTCAATGCAACTACACAATCATTAATAAGGAACATCCTGCTCTGCTACATCTATTTACCAAATCAAAGACACTAAATTCAGAGAGGCCTGAAAGCAAGTTGTACTTCAAATGTTACTAAAATTCAGAAGTCAAAGGCCAGAACCAATATTCTGCCAAGTTCATTCTGCACAAATGGTACTCTAACAGCTACTAATATATCTGTTCCACCATACTGAAATGCTCAAGTACAGTAAAGAGTTAGGAACAGAGTAGGTGTTATGAAACCTGCAGTATTACAATTATTGTAAACCTAAACACCAGTTACATCATGAAACAGTGCGTATTTTTATTTTCCCTGTACACAAGCAAATCGGGCCTAGGTTTTGTTAACAAAAGTGAAAGCATTTAGGTGTCTTTCCAGACTTCTTTTTGTCCAAAATAGCTCAGAGTTCACCAATTTTCCAAAACACCCTCCCCAACCTACTCCCTTCATCTGCTAGAAAAAGCTATAAATAGCAGCAGGCGCATCCCAAACGCACAAGCCTCTGTTGTACATAAGGGACAGTCAACAGATACTTGAAAGAGTTACAGCAGAAAGCGTTTTAGGATGATCAAGCTCAGTTTACAGGTATTAGCTTAGAGTTAAGTTTGACACATTAAAAAGTGTGCGTTTTTTTAAAAAAGAAAACAAATAAACAAAAAATACCCCCACTAACCACAAAGAAAATCCTGAGCCCCTTATGAAATTAAGTCTGTATAGTTAGACATATTGAAAAAAGATACATTTCAAATCATAATGGTAAAAAGAGTTATTGTAAAATTTCAAAGTCTCCCACATTACACTTCTGCAGCCAGCTGTAACAGCCTTCACTAGAGAGGTCTGTAACGCTCAAAGGATACATGCAACATAGTGGTTTAAGAATTCATGATCTGATGCAGGCATGGACTGAAGAAAGCACTCTCTGTAAGACTCAAACCAAGGAGTAGTAGCTGGAATACACAATAAGACAGAGCAAATTAGAATATTCAGTGAAACTTCTGTTTACTCATTTATGAAAAGGAAATAAAAAAGACTACACCTAAAAGTGAAGTCTGCAAACTCTAACAAGGTTTACACAGCAGGGGAAAGAAGGGGGAACAGTCTAAGAAGAAAGCATCTAAAATACACACAAGTGGGAGAAACAGTAACACTTTGAATCAAATCCTGTGAAACTGAATAGTACCTTAAGCACCAACTTCCTCAATATTGTAGGCTCACATGTATTCAGTCCTTGTTAGAGTAACTACTCATTACTACCCCTTTGAACACACACACTCTTGGGAAAGAAAAAACAAATCAAAATTCTTCTAACAGTCACTGAATTTGCCTCAGCTAGGGATGTAAGAATTGATCGAGAGCAAAATTAATTTTTGAGTACGTAGAGGAACTAAAGGTTACCAAAGTCCTATCCTGCCAGTTTGTCTAAAGCTTTTTGCAGGTGTTGTGACTTGGCTTGACAGTAGCCCCCTTCCTCTGCCCTGCTAAAATAAACAGTTCAGTTGGCAAAGCAGAGATTCAAAAAGTTAAAAATCTCAGATCTGAGTTGTGCCATTAATGCCTTATAATGTTATGCTGCCTTATAATACTAACCTGCCGTCTTCAAATGCCCTTTTACAGTAGGACTTTCATTTTCCCAAGAGTAACACATCAAGGGAAATCAAGTATGTCTGGGACATTCAAAGAACACATGACCTTAAAAATCTTGTCCATTTCTTTCCACTCCAACTATCAGTCAAGCAAGGAAGTATTATTTCTACTTTCAAGCCTGTTTTATGCCATCTCAATTCTGCAACTCCTTCCCTTGACTGGAAAAAAGACCTTGAGCAAAATCAGTCCACTTCCAATAACCTGATTTCACACTGGAGTTAGCTAGAATTCAGTGTAAACGCACCTGCAAACTAGGAAACATTAACTAGTACAGAAGAAATACATTCATAAGAAATCCTTAATATATTTGTTTTCTTTATACGGCCCCAAGAAAATACACTCCTTGATTTAACTCACATAAGAACTTCTAATGCTTTGTAAACCTTCCCTTCCCTCCCCACCACCCCCCCCAAAAAAAAACCAAACAAACCCACCTTGATTTCTTAGCTGACTTTAGGAAATTGAGTTTCATTTTTAATGTTGGAATTATCTTCTAGTGTATGCAGTTAATGCATTTTGTTTAATCCTACATTGTCAAGCCATCTTACATCAGCTTCATCCATACAGAAGTCAGACACAGTCACACTTCATAACTGAATTCAGTCTAGCAGTCTGCACATCTCACAAAAAAAGATCAATAGGAGGCAAACTTCTAGGTTTTGACTACAGCCTTTCTAGTAACTGCTCTCTGAGCACTCATCTAGGGTATAAAAAGCTCCCAGCTTTACCAAGTCCTACATGTATATATGCCAACTATTTAAATTAAGGAAAACACAGCTTGTTATTAAAAACAAACCATGAGAAAGTGACTCATATGCCTATTTTTCACAGTAACAAAGTCTTGTAGTAACTCAGGTTCAAACCAAACACTGCTAAACTACTTAAGGCAGAAATTTCAACCGCATTTTTGTTTCAAGCTCTGATTTCAGTTTCCCCATTTCTGTTTTACAGCTGAACCACAGCAAAAAAGTTTAACATCTGACACAGCTACAAACAGGCAGTACTACTTTGCTTTGTGCGGTGTTTCTGCCCCCCCTTTTCTCATTCAGCCTATTAAGAGCCTTGGAAGTGGCTACAAAGGCAACTGGATTCCCTCTACACAATCACAACATACATTAGCAGTGTTCACTCAAGAGCATTTACAGGGCTGTAACCATTCATAGTAGATACTTAAAATAATAAACATGCACCATATTCAAAACAAAAACAGTATTTCAAAAAATTTTCACAGATCTAACATCTCATAACACATTACAGCAGTGCATAGCAACACTGTGTCATTTAGGTACACAGACCTGTATGTTCCACATTTTTCCATTAATATGTTTCCAGCATACTAAACAGAACTGAAGTTTAGACGAACTTGTTAATATGTTCAGAAGTTAAGAAAAAACAAAAAAAAAGGCAAGCAATATTCATACATAACAGCTTACAAATGAGAAGTCTACTTCATTAAGTTTTGTACTTTTTAGCTACCTGACTGACCAAGATGAATTTCACCAATACTGGTACTCTAGCACATTCAGAAAGGAAGGCATTTAGCAGCATCCGAGCAGACACTACTGAAAGGATAGCTATTACTAACCAAAGGCATAAACTTTGTTAATATCTAAAACTGAAAAACATCAAAATCTGGCTCTTAAAGACCACAACACAGAGCTTCACTGTAAGTCGAGAGGTCAATAACTAATACATTTTGGTAGCAGTCTTATAAACTAGGTAAAAATGTATTAAAAAGCTTCTCTTTTTTTTTTAAAGAGCCATACTCCAGAAAGAATATCAATATAGCAGAGGCATGTGTGCTCTAAGTACTGCCAACACTTTATTTCTGATTTAAAAAGAGCTACTATCCCTGGAGAAGGAAGTTCTATAGAGAAGCAGAAAGTATTTACATTTGAAATACAGAACAGTGACAGTATACAGTTCCATAGGATCAAGATAGTGCTTCTACAGCATCAGATCGCTTCCCACCACCACTCTGCACTTATTGACCATATGGAAAGACCAAATGATTTAGACTAACAGGAGTAGAAATGTGACTAAAAGAAAAATTAAACAACCATCACCAACAATTTTTCATTTAAGGGGAAAAAGGAGATGGAGGAACACACATCTACGCCAAGAAGAGTGCTAAACAGTTGTAGCAGATGGTAAGGAAAGGTGGATGGGGCACATGGAGAAGGAGTAAAGGGCAATTTGGCAAATTGGCACCAACCACAAAAAATACCTGAATAAAACGTGGATGTGTTCAGTTCCATCAGTGTCTCTTTCCAATTACTGTACCAAGGAACACTAGCTTTAACTGAGCGATCTGATAGAAAAAACATGATATTGTTATACTAAAAATGGTCAGGTGCAAACACACTATTGGCTTTTATGCTCTGGTAGCACAAAGCAGAAAATCTGTATCATGCAGGCCTATCAAGGACTGAAGACATTTGATTCCAGCTAGCTTTAATCATGAGCATTTCAGGCTCCTCAACATTTGACAGTGTACTTTAACAGAATTCAATATTAATTTCTGGTTCAGCCCAAATTCTGGGCTTGAATAAAAATGGAAATCTATAAAGTAATAAAGAATTAAGTTATATTTAGCTATTATGTCTCTTTTTCTAGTTAGAAGATCCTATAAATGTAAGACACTAATTTCTAAGATTTCTCAGCCTGTAGTACCACAGTTAAAGTAACTGAAGGTGTCAGCTGCTGAAAGCGGTTGACCCAACGTTCTCCTGTATCTCCACCATACTCCTGCATTGCTGCATGCCAGCATCAGCAACACGCAACCCTGAACAAACACAGCCAGGGAAGTGATCCAGCTGAAAATTTGAGAGAAGAAAAAAAATGTTAAGTCTTTAGTGGGATCACTTTTCCTCACTCTCTACAACACCATGATCCCAGTGCCAGAAACACTCATACATGAGTTTCTTAAACAACGTTTGTCTTCCTTCAAGATAGATTGCACCTGATCATCATTAAAGATTAAGGAAATACATTTTAATATTGCTATCCTAGAAAACTAATTCACCAAAAGAAAAAGAGCAAGTTAAAGAACAGGTCGTATTCACATTTCCAGGCCAAAAGATTTTGTTTTGCTGCCAGGAATGAATGCTTCCATTGGTTTTCAATAAAATGTTCTAACAAAGTTGAAAAGAAAATAAGTTTTAGTAAATACCCATAGTTTTTACTATGTAGAAGTAAGCAGAAGTATCTACACTATGCAGATACTAAGTAGAAGAGGAACTCTACCTGACAAGCTAGGGACATCCTCACATCCTCCTACAATGGAATGGGACCCAAGTTTCACCAAGAACACTGTGGCAGTGTTTTGTGCTAAAGCCCTAAAACGGGTTATCACAAAACTACAAAGTTGTTCCATTATTTTGTCCTTCTGTATGATCTTAAACAGCTTATACATCTCTCCTTCTGTCAAATAAGCATATAGCCAATCTGAATAGAAATAAGAACCTAATCACTGAATGACAGAAGATAGTCAAGTATGATAATTTGTGCATCTGAGGCTCCAGCAGCAAATAAGGAAAACAAAAGGAGAGTTATTTGTTTCTACAACTAAAAAGCATGGCTTGATATAGCTGCTATTTTTCTTCACTTTTTCCAATACCTCACTTCTGAATTGAGATCATTAGAAATGTTATGGAAAAGTCTCTTCATTGAAACCATTCTGCTTTCTTAGGTCTTCCAATCTCTAGAACTGAAGCAGACTTGCCCTCCAAAAAAATTTCACAAAAAAATGGCAATTCACCAATTTCACAGATAAACGAGGGCATGGAAACTGAAAAAGTGTGCAGTTTCCAACAGCTCTCAAACATTAGAGTTTCCAGGCTCAAGTCTTTTTCTTTGCTATTAATATTTCACATCAGGTTGAGGATGTGGCTTGTAAATTAGGTATCAAAGATGGAGAATTATGCAATTTTTCATCATCAACATTAAAAAAAAACCAATACTACAACAACATTAGTTACTAATCCTCATGAAGTTTCATCAGTCTTCTGCAGTGCCAAATTCCTCACTGCATGCCAAACTAAGTTCAATAAATTACTCATGTTTAAGTAGGGCAATACATACATGCTTTGAATTAAGTATGTACAGAAAGGCTTTAACAGATTAGGGTCTTAATTTGAAGGAGCTTTAATCTTCTCAGCTCTCAAGATCATGTCTCATTTAGTGTTATTCACAATGCCTCATCCCCTGGAGACCCAAAAACCCCCCATTTTTAGAATATTCTAGCCATTTTGACAGCAAAATATGAAGCACTAAGTTTCATGGTAAAAAAAAAACAACAAAACAAGACAAGGAATCATACACCTTTTCTCAAAATCTTTTTTCCTTAAAATTTTTATGACCACTTTATGAACTCTGTGCATTAAGCAACAAGTAAAACTAAAAACAAAATAAGTCTGGAGGACTGACTTCAACATAAAGCTGTACATTAGCACCAACATTATAAATAACTTCTGCTACTTATTCAACCAAGTGTAACAAGTCATTATATCAGTTTTGTAACAAGAAAACCTCTCATCTGATGAGCTATTAACACAACCAAAGCATGAGTATTTTCTACATTAAAATGATTTAACACAAGTTCAGAAGAATTACCTTAGGAAGCATTAAATTAAGAATTACTAATTAAGTTTAACCACTCTTTTAGCATTATATTAAACCAAAACTACTTGATATATCTGAAGTTTCAGTAAAAACAATGACTCGAAACTGCTCAACACTCAGAGTAATTTTAATACATGTCATGAAGTTGAAATCAAGATTGAAAACCTTATAGTAAATTCCAGTTTAAGTAACGAAAAATACAATATCATTACATACCACTAATGTTGAGATCATAATCTCCAGCTGTGATGACATTAGCTACTAGTCCTTCAGCAGGCTGACTGACAGACACAACATCATTCAAAAGTTTTCGAATGACACTGGGCTGAGGTGGGTGAGTAATAATGTTGTTGACAGCAATCTTCAAATTTTTAATTATGTGAAGTTGATTATTAGGATCTCTCATGTGAACTAAAAAAAAAAGAAAAAAAAAGAAAAATCAAGCTTTGTTGAGGAATATAACAGAGTTAAAATAGTTACCATAAATTGGTATTTCTCCAACAGATTTTCATTTTTCTTTAAAGAATACTTTCTTCACTAAACCTCTTCATCATCAATTTTAGATCATGGCCGATAACACTTGAGTATCAAAAACGCAGTAGAAGGAAGGCAAGAACAAAAAATTACTTCATGTTCAACATTAGGCTCATCTAAGCAGCCCGATGAAAACGTCGCATAGGATCTTAGCTTATAAGAATACCCACTCAGAGTAACAAAGTACTCAAAATGCATGCCCTACAATGCTGCTCTCCCTTCCTTGTGGAACATACTCAACTTGCACAGAAAGCCTATAGTAACTACAGAGCGATTTCACATAAGATCTCCTCTTCCGAGAAGTCACCAGTTTCCAGGAAGACCCCAGTACACAATAACAGCATTCAAGAGACTTGACAGGGACAGCACAGTATTAGTTCATCCAAAATGAACATATCCTTTCATTTTTAATACTACAATGTGATTATCTTAAGTTTGTTTGGCTTGTTTTTTTAAAGAAACGGTTTTAGAACTCCCTGTTCTCCAAACGGCATCACATAACTGATTTATCTTAAAAGAATATGATTGAAGTTGCATTTCTTGAGTGACAAACTTATGGTCAAAATTAATAAATTAAAGTCAATGTTAGTAACACCAGCATTCCTGATTCATTTTTAAATGCTTGTTTAAAAACCAGAAAAAGTCTTACAAGTATTAAATATTGACTTCAGAATTATGCACGAGAGTTTTGCATGACAAATATCGGATTATTGCATGCAGCCTTAAAAAAATCCCATACCCCAACTATGCAGTGAAAGTATCCATGGATCTAATGTTTATGTCAGAACTACAAACAGCTGGCGAGCACACAAGTTGTTAGTGTGGAGAGGTTGCTTATTTAGAAAAAGGGAAGTAGACTGTTACCAATGAAAATAATATTCAAAAAAAGAAACAGATTCGTTATTAAAATTAGCCTTTAAAACGGGTGACACCAGCCTTATGTTATTAGCACACAGTAACTTATGCTGTTTTGGCTTTGTGCTACTTATTCAAAAAATATTTTCCTCTCATTAAGACCAACTTCTCCAAGAAAGCCATCAGACAGAAAACACCACCAAAGACAGACTCCCAAGCCCATGCAGAGGGGTCAATACCAAGCCTAAAGGACAGGGTAGCAGCAAAGTGTGGCAAGATGATTAATGAACAACAGTATCTAACTGAAAGTTAAAGTTGAAATTAGATATAACTGTGACAGCTATACGTAGAGTGCCTTTATTTTCTCTATATTTAAAAAAACAACATCACAGGCAAATTTCAGTCTTTTCTTTAATTATATGTGATTCCTTTTATTCCCTAAGTCCCTGCTTTTATTTTGTTTTGGTGGTTTTGGTTTTGTTTCATTTTGGTTTTTTTTGAAAAAAAAAAAAAGAAATCTCAGTCTCCTGAAAAACAAGAAGTGATTAATCACAAGAAAATCAGGGTTGTTTGGGGGATTTTTTTTGGGTGTTTTTTTTTTTGTTTGTTTGGGTTTTTTTAACACTTATGTGTACTGGCCCACCTTTCTACTTAAGGTCTATGTCTATGATCTTTTCACTAAAATTTGATCAGGTTGCAATCTCTTTTGTATCTTACAAAGTTATATTTTACCATAAGCAATAATCTGAGCTTCACGTGACTCAAATGCAGAGTTCCCTTTGTGAAATCTGCTCCCTCAAGCCATCTGTTTTTAAAAAAGTATTCATGACATTTTCCACAGACATTACAATTCTGGGTCCGCTCTGACTTTTTCATGTCATTTTCCCTATTTCAAACCACAAGCACCACCAAGCCCGCCAGGCTGTAGGTGCAGGCAGGACACATTGAGTATGGCTACCAAAGACACCAGGTGCTACCAAGTGCCCCACAGTACAGCCCTCCACTCCTTCGCATTTTATTTTCACAAATCACTGTAGAGCACATAAAGAGCAGCACAAAGGGAAATCCTTGTTCTTCTCCCTGACTTGCAGCTAACCACAAAATTCACACCATGAAGGTCTGAAACTGAGTCTTTGGTCCCCTCCAGCCTGGAGAGCACTCCACACCTTTCCAGAACTAACCACTGCTCAGTCCAAGCCAGATGACAGTAGATGCGTTTAGAGTCCATCTTAGCTGTCAAAGCAGATTTCTATCGCAGTTCAAGTCTGGACTGGCATAGTTCTACCCACCTCAGTCACACATTCACTCCCAAACTTTAGCCAGCACTGAAGCTCATGGGAAAAATACAGTGAAGCAGTTTAGAGAACTGATCCTGCCCAAAAGCACCCAAAAATCCATAGGTTTTTTCAGCTGTAAGTTACAGATGGAACTGGTTTGTCATAAGGCTGTATCAACACCGAGGAGGCCAATTGTGCTTGCTAAACTTCAGTCACTCAGTTCAGCACCTCTACCAAAAAGCTGAAGGGGGGAATTTTTTTCTTTTTCCATCTTCTCATATAGGTAAATTATCAACCTTACTGCCACATGATTACTAAAAAGATCAAACGTAAAGAGAGGGACAAACATCTAAGAAACCAGTCTGCCTTTACTGATGCAGCTATAACACTAAAATGCATCCTTGGTGTCTCTTCTAAAATACAATAGCCATAATAATGAAGAGCAAAGACATCTCCATACAGGACATAGATGACATTTCTGGCATATGTGCAACGCTAAGGACTGACATAAAGGACATACTTGGAACCCCACAAAGCTCTTGCCTAGATCGCTAATAAAAAGTTTCTAGTATTACACATTTCCTTCAAGTGTTCACAAGATTATTTCAGAAAGCATTTTGCCAAAAGTGGGAGTAGTATCATATATTAGAACAAGATCTTTCTCATCAGAAGTTGAAAATATTCAGATGTTGACTAAAATATTCATGAACAATGAATTCCTAACACCAAACTAAGCTCATCAAATAAATGCAGTGTTCCCATTCTATCTCCTTACTTCCAGCACATAGTTAAGGCTTTGAATCACATACGTTTTTCAGAAGCTCCCCCTTTTTCAAGGCATAAAACACTTTGGTTTCAGAGTAACCAAGGCTATCTTAAAGTGACACTCGCTAGTTGAAGCGTACACTGTAATTTTCCCTCACACCAAGACAGTATTAGTTCGGATACTATTGGTAACAATTCCTAAAAACGGGATGCTATTTCAAAGAAAACCTATCTACATAACATATATATTTGCTAAATTAGGAATCAGTTGTTACTAATAAAAGCAATAGTTAAGAAAGACTGTCATTTTGAGAATAAATGTGAAAGTATAAAATCCACAATATACTTCTGGTTTCCTTTATCAAAGAAAAATGGAAGTTTGGGGAGAGTTTTGGTTTTGTTTTTCTCTAAAGTCAAGACTTACCAGGACAGTAAAGTTGTACTCTCACTTTTTTAACCATTTCTCCCTCAATAACAAAAAGTGACTTACTTATGAAAGTCAAGAAGCTAAAAATTACAGTACAGAGCATTATGAAGCTGTGCTCAGGCTTTCCTACTGTCACAATTTGCTATATTGCAAGGGTATTTTCAGCTACACCAACATTAGCAAGTCACTGATTGGTAGAAGTTGACAGGTAGATTAATACCAATTAGCACAGAGGCCCCCTCTACCAGTGACTGAGCTCTTCAAATTATAGAAGAGCTCAGGAAGTAATGCATGCATTTTAAAGTTTTGCACAAGTACAAGGGACAGTCTATTTCCAAAGAGATTAAATACTACTCAACCCACTACTACATTACAAATTCAATGAAATAGCCACTAAGTAAAGACAGGAGTATTAATTAAAAAAAGATAGCATTTCATGCTCCCTTAAGAAAAACTGTGCTTAAAAGTGAAGACATCAAAACAATCATAGGCAGTGAAACACACAGCTGTGGAGGCATGTGCATGCACACATTCTGCCGTATCATGATCAGATCATTAATCATGCCTCTCTTCCTCTTAACTGGACATGAAAATCACCATAGAAAAATTGTATTGCTAAGTCTGGTCAAACCTATTAAGGTAGAGCAATTTAAGAACTTATCTTATGTTTCTAGGTCTTGTGCACAGGATACAGCTAACAGTGTCACTATGCAACAGTGTTCGTGCAGAGTCCAACAAGCACGTTGCCCTGTCGTAGAGCTCCACAAATTCTGGAGCTAGAGAAATTGCTTACCATTATACAAACTCACAAGAAATTTTATTGCATCAAAATTCTCTTCTGTCTGAAGAAAATGCCTAGTACTGCTTTCCCTACCCTCACAAACACTGGCTTTCACCACAAGAAGTTACATAGAGCATGCAGTAACTTTTTTCCATGAAGCTAGAAGAGGAAGTCACACTTGAAGAACTACAGTCAGGCTCATGGCCTGTTGAACTGGAATACACAGAGAGCAGTGCAGCAACAAAACACATCGTACCAAGCTTCAGCTTCTTGGTTCTCCGACCCTCGAGTCAGGTTTTGAACAGGATGGTTCAGACTGTTGAAGTTAGGCAGCCTATGCAGAACAGAAAGGATGCCCCTTCTCAAAGATTCATCATAATAGCCACAGCTGCAAAATTTGGAAATTAAAACTGTATCATGGGGATTTAGATGCAGCTCATGAGGGTGTTCATTTATACCATTACACGACAGAACTCGCAAAAGACCAGTTACAGCAACATCAAAAATTACTACAAAACTATGAAAATCAAACAGTGGAGCTTTCCTTCACAAGTTTTTAGCAGACTGCAGCAACTGAGTCAGTATCAATCTCTCAAAAGCTCAAAGTCTTACATTATATCAAGGAAGGGAGTCTAATCTTTAGCCATAACTAACTCCTTTATTTAAAGAGGGTGAAAACTAGTTTCATTTATAAGCATCGACATACTATTGAGATCTGTATTTACACGGAGAACACTGAGGATGATTCACGTTTGCAAGTTCCTTAACTGTTACAATAGTTGGAAAAAAATAGTTACAACTAAGGGACAACAGAATTAAGTATTCTTCAGAGTAAATGCTTCATTTTGAATAGTCTGCCTGGTTGTGTTTGGTAAATGCATTCTGAAAACCTTTCACCAAGAACCTAAAGAGATATTTAAGTAACTTCAAAACTCCAAGGATGTGAGCTTCTGCATTTATTATTTTTAACTCTTGCATTCTCACATAGCTAGTGAGTGTTGCTAAACAAAGAGAAAAACATTTATAAACAACTTACAGTTAATATGTTAGTTGCTAAACAAAGAGAAAAACATTTATAATAACATATTAACTGTAAGTTGTTTAAGACTTGCTACAGAACTAAGGCAGATTTTAAATAGATACTAGCTTTTAAGTTGGTGCTATTTTTAATAGCAATGCAAAAGTCTAACTCAAATGACAGTACAAGTTTCATTTTCTTGCACTGTTTCCTCAACACACGACATGAAGACACTGAAATCTGAGCTAAGTGTCTGTCAGAAACCAAATCTGACAAATACTACTGCACTGCTATTCTGACAAGCAGTTCTATCCCAATTGCTGTCCTGCATACTGTTCTGATGAGCAGTGGCTTGAAAAGCAGAGCTTAGTTAAATTAAAAAAAAAAAACATGCTCCAGGTAGGAAGTTAAAGCATTACAGTAAAAGAATCTGATTGTTTCTCTGAAGTGGTCAGTTTCCAGTTTTCCTGCTATTTTACACAGTCATTTCACCTATGCCACATAATCAGCTCAATTCTCACCTTCTCTTTGCACAGGTCTTACTCATAGAAACCTCAACAAAAAAGTATACATGATAAAACTACATCTGAGGGAATGCAAAGACTTGCAATGAAATTACAATGAATGTTTCTGAAAGACTGACCACACTTTCAATGACTGGGTGCTTTACTAACAGCCTTACCACAAGTGTGAAATCCAAGAAGATCTACAGCAAAAGGCACGTACAAGTATTAGCCAGATAACGGTGAAGTCATTTTAAAGAAAGGAAAAATGCGTTTGGAAGAGCTAGATTTACAGACACCTTTCTCTTCAGCCGTGTGCTCTGTGATGTCTCCGGGAGAAGCCTAACTTCCAGGGTTCCACAGAGAAGAACAGATCGAATAAAATTAAACAGGCTTAACAGCCACCTGAGGCAACCCCAGCAAACGCGTGTCTCCGCAAAGCCTGTCACAGCACCGGGTAACGCCCGACCGAGTGGCCGCCGCCACGGCCCCGGGGAAGGG
>NW_009605576.1:0-9291 GCF_000690535.1 Cariama cristata | reverse complement strand
GGGTGCACTCAATCCCACTGTCCGTGTCGTTGACAAAGATGTTAAACAGCACTGGTCCCTATACCGACCCCTGAGGAATGCCACTCGTCACCGGTCTCCACTTGGACATCGAGCCGTTGACCAGCTTTACTTTTTTAATTTACTTTTATCAGAAACAAGCTAACATGGCAAAACAAGCTGATATGCTGTGTGTACCCTGGTCACCAATCGTAGCTCCCTGGACACCTCCTGATGCTGATGCGGTTCTGAGCAAAGCACTGCAGAGCTGGATCAGCCCAGGGAGGTATAAATATATCACTGTATATGAGCAGTGATGGCTAGCTATGGAGGAAAGGGAAGGTAGGAGAGCAGAGCCATTCTACAGAGTCGCTTGGTGGTTTACCTCTGCCCCTTCCCTGCCATGAACCCCAAATTTTTGCTTTCATTCCTATCACTGGCCCGCTGCAAAAAATACACATCTCCTCAGGTCCATTGCTGAGGGCCAGAATTTCATGAATGTTAAGGATTCTTATTCCTAAATGAAATTAATGGAAGCTATGGATGCTCCAGACGTTGGGAAGCATGATGTTAATCTCTCCATGCCCTAGGGCATACCTATAATAGAAAAACTGCCCTAGTTTAACTAGATGAACTTTAAAATGTGAGATTTTAATACTGAGACTTTTGCAACTTAAGTAATTCAGACAAGGCCTCATGTTCCCTATCTCTGCCATGTCTATAAAAAGGACTGTTTCTCTTAAACAGGCTTAATTGTGTGTGAAGCCCTTGGATGAAAGGCACTGAGCCCCAAGTGTTCTTGCTGTGTTTGTTACGGTGGCACTTTCCAACTGATCTGTGCTGTTTGCAGAGACCTGAATGGCCACAGGGCTCCAATTCTCTCCCTTGGGTTGCAGATCTCCAGCCCTGATCCCCAGGACTCTCCCTTCTGTTTCATCTCACCCCGTGCTGTCTTTCAGCAGGGAGTCAAACCAGGGACCCACAGAGATCCCTTCCAACCTAAATTATTCAGAGTTCCTTTCTGAATATCTGAGTGGGCTTCAGCTTTCGTTTCTCGAAACGCCACAGAAACAAGGAGTGGAGGCAGGTCCACGCTGAGTGCTTTGCTTTGCGAGGTTAAGGAGGTCTCGCAGCGAAGCTGACCAATTTCTGCCGGAGGTTTTAGCGCAGGTCCGGCTGGCCCCCGCAGTGCTGCATGTGCACTGCCCGACTGCTGCATCTCACCCGGGCGTGCGCTGTAGGCACATCCAGGCTTTCCCAACCACTCTGTCCTCGTGGCTGTAGCGTACAGTAGCTCCCACCAAGCTGCTGTATAAATATAGTTCCAGATACTTGTAACTGCTCCAAACCCAGTGATGCAACTAGAGGATCAGATCAGGATAAGCTGAACTCCTGCTCCTGGTACTCTGGAAATCTGTGAGCCTCTGGGCCAAAAGCTCCCAGGAGCTGTTCTTATTTAAGAGGAGGGGTGAAAGAAACTCAAGTGCGATCTCCAAATCAGGGCTACCACAGCACAGCAACCAGAGCGGGCTCTCACTCGTAGGACAGCAGTGCCCTGGAGGGCTCGTGGAGGAGAGCAGCAGATTGATGTGCAAAGTGCGAGGAAGAATCTGCAAATAGGAAAAGCATACTGAGAAGAAGAAAAACAGATGAGAGGGAAGAAGTCAAGAGCAATTAACTTGCTCAAAGAAGAAATAAACCACACAAAACACCATTAGAGAAAGGAAAAAGTAGTTACTTTCCTAATAATAGTTTGTTTTATAAGCACTTGCTGCAGTTAGCATAGGGACCTCGTTCAGCTGCAGAGGAAGGGAAGTGATCCACCAAGCACTTCTGTGAGCAATACGTGCCCTGCACTGTCAGAAGCACTATCTGCTAAAAAGTCTCTTTTTTTTTTTTAATGTGAAGAACCAAAGCTTTCCATAGAGTTTCTGCCCAGCTAGATGACCTTTCCCTCCATCATGGCCAAAGAGAAGGTCATTTCTTTCCCATTGGCAATTATGCCCTTCCTGAGCACATTTTTACCTGAAACACAGGTAGTAAGACTCATTTAGACAGTTGGTTTCAAATATAATGCTTCCAAGTTGAAGTGTACCATTTCTGTCCTTTTCGAAGCTCTCCTGTGCTCACTTTCTTCCTTTTCTTTGCTGGGAAGTACATCCTTTCAGCCAGCTTTTGTGTGGTAGGAACCAGCAGTCCTACTAGTAGAGTTGCATTTCAAATGCAAATCTAGATTTCTCCTGTTGATACGAAAAGACAGCCTGCAGAAGGTAGCCATTCCCACAGCGGGGCCATGGTCACCCTGAGCTAGGGGCTGAAGGCCTGGGTTCGATCTTTGCTCTAACACTGCTTTAACGGGAGCAAGTCAGGTCCCTTCCCAATGCTCCATTCTCCTCATCCATAAAACAAAGATACACAAGTGACACATATCACTTTGAGATTTATGAGTGAAAGTAGTATTAAAGAGCTATAGTTGCTACTGTTATCATTTATTATTATTCACACTGTTGCGTCTCCTTTCTCACCTGCAATGTGTTAGGCATCACCTCACATGAAACTCGTAACTGTACGTAAATCTACCAAATTTGGTTGTTTGCCATGCAAGTTGTGCTTTAGGCAAGAAAAGGTGCCTCCTTATCTTACAACTGCTTCAAATTCACGTAACAAGCGTCAACAGTTCTTCTAGCTATCTCTCTTGTTCTCAATGCATGCCTTATCTTAAGAAAGTCGTGTTTCATATTGTATTTTCCAAATCCAGGGAATTCAGTGCAAGTTCGTATCTATCTTCATTGTTTAATTGAAATGCAGTCGATCCAGTTACTAATTCACCCAAGCAGAATAAATGTGATTCAAAGGAATTTGACATGGAAGAGCCTAGTACATTATTTAACCGAAGTCCAGAAGAGCCCAGTAAAAAGAGAGACCTTGAGTATTTTCAGCTGCAGAATAAAAAAGGACAAAATGATGCAAAGGATGGTGATGGTTTTAACTGAAAGATATTTATTGTGTTTCTGCGTTCCAGGTGTGAGAGAGAATAAAATGTACTCCTTCTCTGAACTTTGGAATACACTTGTAGAATAGGCTCAAAGATAAAATATCCAAAACACCACTGCTGGGTGATCACTTATCCTCATAAATAAGGAGTAAGTGCTACAATAAACTCCAGTGCCTCCTGTGAGGTCATTTCATTCTGGTAAAGAAATAAGCATCTTTCCAACAAGGAATGTTTTACTGGGAGCAAATGGCCTGTCTGGAGTCCCAAACTCTGCTATGAACACGCAGTAACTCACCTTTAAAACAAACATTTTTACCTCACTGTGGCTAATACACAATGCTAAACCACTAGCCTGCCTGTGTTTCAGGTCTTCTTTTCATAGGAAAAATCAATACAGTGCTACACAGCAATAAAAAACCAGGACTGAGATGACATAGCTTGCGACTGTTAGCAGGTTGGATGGTATGAATGTTTGTGTATGTGGACCTTGCTGTTCAAATTCACCTCCTCAGGCCCCAGGGAGGCAGCGGACTTCCCTAAGAAGTGGGTCTGGTCTGCATATTGGGCTTTCTGTTCCCTCGAGGAGAGACAATGACCCATCTTTTTTTCTTTATGGAAGCAGTTCTGATGCAGGGTGTAGGCTATTTAACCTTGATGACTCCTCCAACCTAGATGAACCATCATCCTCATCATTGTTCAGTTCCACTTGCAGAGCCTTGTACCTATTATGCAAGGGCACTTTCATTAATGGGCAACATAACAACTGCTCTGTTCACCTGCAGCTTATGTAAGATTGGAAAAACGGAGCCTTCTGTTTCTGTTTTGGTGAATAAACCCCCTAAACTCTCCTTCCCGGTGACAGCCAAGCCAGAAAAAATGTCCTGTGAGAAAGCAAGTGTGAGGTGGAGGACTTAGATGAATCTTTGGAGCCATAACACTACTACAAAACTCTTCAAAGTTCTGATGCTTCCTGCTTTTTCCTGGGCTAGAAATATCAGTTCCAAGCTCAAGAAACACTAGACAACAGCAGTTTTCATTAATTTTTCAGCGAAGATCCTGCTTGCATCTGCACATCGCCCTGAGACCAGTCTTTCCTGATTTTTTTCCTGCAGTTTGCTGCTTTTACTGAACAGGATCAAGAAATCCTGAATAATCCAAAGATGAGCAAAAGAAGCCACAGGTCATGAAGTCTAATGAAGATTTAACTGTGCTTTGGACAGAGGCTCGGCTGGTCACTGACTTTGCTCATCCTTGCTGTATTGTCCGTATCGAGCATTTCCAACATACTGCCTGGATTTTAGCACTTTTTTAGTCCATCAGCCCATTGATAAAAAAACCCAGTATGAGAAGGGAGAGAAGAATTTCCACTGTCACTTGGGGAATATACTCAAAGATCTAAATTTACCAGCAGGTAAATCACTGCTCTTTTGGCAAATTAAAAATAAACAGGCAGTGACATGTAAGTGTCACACAGTCCATGTGGTTGCCTTGGAGGTGTGCTGGGCAAAATGAGACTTCAGCTGCCAGGAACCTCGAGTGAAATATTAGCTTTGCTGCATGTCTGTGAAGAGCCAGACGTACCATCATTTATGGACTGTGAGAAACAAGGGCAGAACTAGGAAGCACAAGATGAGCTGTACTAACATTGCCCTCTATCAGAAATTTTAAGTAAAGATAAAATTTACATGATTTATGAGTTTTGTATTTGGCAGATATTTTTGTTGTAGTTAGCATAAGAAACATATAACACCATATAAACCATAACCAAATACATAATTTTATATATGTGAGGACATGATTCAGTGGCAATGCTGCATGAATCAGCTGTACAGCTCAGTGCTCTTGTATCTTCTGAGCCTCTCGCTCTCCCACCAGCTCTCTCCTTCCAAGCGCTGGCACATTTACAGCCGCTGGGTAGATCAGGTTAAAGAACTGATTCAGCCGAAAAATAACAGAAGGGGGTGGAAAAAATGCTGTTTTTCAGTCACATGAGCCCACTGTGTGGCCGCAGACTGCTTGTGCTGCCACAGCACTGGGCAGAAGGGGAGGTAATGTGGGGTAGGACCAGCAAGCAAGGACACAGAAGGGAGATGATGACTTTGTAAGCTGGCTCTGATGTCAAATAGTTTCTTCAAACTATGCCCTAAAACCCTTTCTAATATAATACTGTGATGAGGAAAATATTTGGCCAGGGTTATAACCAAAGGATTTGAATGAGAGGAAATGGAGAATTTAATATAATACAGTAAATTGTTCAAATTGGTTTTTTTAAAAAATAATTTTAAAAGGAAAAATCTCTAGGACAGTTATATAGGAGTGCGACAGGGCTTTTGTTTTTCCTGTCAAAACCACTGTTGGTAGTAGCCTGTATTATCTCTACTCTAGCCAGCAACTTCTGTGTTCGAAGGTGCCATCTACAAAGGCACAAGGGACATCCTGCTTAGTTAAATGAGTGCTTGCAGAGCTGGGTGCCAAGTTATAACAGTTCTTGTCACTCGTATCTTCACAATCTTTCATAAAATGTAAGCTGCCAATCCATTATTGCCATTACTGCTGTGATTATATATTGCTTCGATTTTTCAGAATATACAGACATATAGTTCATTTAAATACTCTTCTATGATACTGAAATTACCTGAATTTTAATTCAGTGAAGATTCAGGCATTTAACTCCAGTGAAGTGACATCTGGCATCACTGGTGTCCACAGAGCTTATTCGTGGCTGCTCCGACAGCTCCCAAAGTATCCCACCATTCTGCTGACAGATCCCTCCAGGCTCCAAGATTTCTTCTGCTGGACAAATTCATAACTGCCTGAAATACCATGCACCCTGCAAAGTTCTGCTGGCGTAGCCAGGCTGCCTGAGCTCTGCCATCGACACAGGTGTGCTGGCCAAAGAGGACGTTGCCTGACTTGGTGTTATGTGAGAGTGGGACTAACACAAAGCCTGATGCAGCAGCATATGGATGGAAGTGCTGTGCAGCTACGGGGCTGAATGCGTCCCTGGGCATTGCTGACTGTACAGGGCTACAGCCTTCCCAGTCCCTTCTGATCAATCCAAGCCTGGAGCTAGAGCCCAAAGAAGCCTTGTCAGCTTATCTCTACAACAGAGCTCTCCATCAAAGGCTCTGAAACACAGATTCATGACAGCACTGAGCTTCCTGGTACCCCCTACCATAAATCAGGCTCTCTCCCAAACATCTCGGCTCTGAGTCCTGCATCAGTGGGTACTCAAGGACTCTCTGCCCTGCACTGAACAGGCAAGGCAGCACTCGCTGCTGTCCAGGCGGAGTGTGCCCTCGGGATCGCAAATGCTGTTCCTAACTTCTCTCTGCTTGATTTGGAACAAGGCTTTGGATGTGGACACACGAGTGACTTCAAGGCCTGCCCCAAAGCTTTTTAGGCGTGCTGGTTTAAGTCTTTCTGCACCTGTCCTGAACATGCTGCCCACATTGTATAGAATAATTAAATGCTCATATGCATAAATACATATAAACGGGGAGTTCAACATCAATTGAGGTAATTCAGGAATTTTTTTAATTTTGCAAAATTCAGATTTCTTATCTCCCTCAAGTCCTTGATCTGAAGTTGAAAGCCAGGGAGGCAGTTTTAAAACAGAGAAGCAGCTAGGGAAGAGACATTCTGTCTCCTTCACAAAGCTTGGCTGAAGAAAATATACAATTTCTGCTCTGGTTTGCAAACAACTTTTTTCAAAGACTTAAATTTCAGTGTTATGGCTTGTGTCTCCCAGGCAACATCAAGAAAGATTAAAATGCAATGTGCTTTGATACACATCTTTTATTAAAATGCTTTCAAAAAGCCATCTCCAGGAAAAAATAAAAGTAAATAACAAAGTAATACAAGTTTATTTTCTCTCCACTTTCTTTGAATAACTTCAGGAAAATAATATTTTTTCCTTCATTCTCCTATCAGCCAAACTGATGGAGGCTGGAGGATGGGGTCTTATACTGCCGTTTCCATCATGAACGTACCCCATTTTATTTATTTTTCAGATATTTGAATCCTGTGCAACTTGATACTGGGATATATGTATAGCAAAATTGTTCTTTTCTATCTTTTAATCTACAGATATTCTCAAGTTTTCGAAAATATAGCTTTCAATTTTTAGGGCTTTACCCCTGCAAACTGTATAGAATCTTTATTTTAGCACCTTTATCACCAGAATAAAAAAATCCCACTGATACATTAATAAAATGGTGCGTAAAATTCTGATCACATTAAAACAGATTATAATATTCCCATTGTCTTCAGGAAGTCAGGTTGTCCGCTTTTGTTTGTATAATATCTGAGGAACACAGCCTCAGAGAATGGCAGAAAGCGAGGGACATCTATACCATCTCTGCCAATCTCAGTTGTATAGGTCATCTACATACCAAAGAAGAACACCTAGCTCTGCAGAGGTCATTGCAGAAAATTTGGCTACAAATCAAAACACATAAATAGAAATAGAATGGGTGAACAATCAGAATTCAAATAAAATCTATATTTCCCTCAGAAATGCTCAGAGATGTCAAGAGTCATTGCACTAGAGTGAAAAGCTAAAATCCTTTCAGCACGTTCATTTTGGAAACATTCGCTGCTGTGAGGGAACGTGGGATAGCAACCTTGACTCACAAATGAGACGGCTTTCACGGGACAGAGTCCTTGGATGGCTTCCGACAGCAGCCTGCAATGGGCTCTTTGGCGGAGGCTCCCGCACAGCAGGCGTGGATTCCCCAGCTGGGGACTCCCCATTGCTGCCCGGGGCAGCACATGTGCTCTGCGTCATAAAAGCCCTGCGTGACTCTTCTAGCCCCGGCTACTGTTGCTTTCATCACCAGGATTTTCAAACGGCAGCAGCTATTTCCATAACCCATCTCATGTGTTCTTATTTTCACTCTCCAAATCTAAAAGAGCAACCACTTCACGCAGCTGGTAAAAGATCAGGTCTAAGGGCAACCCTGCCCCCTGCCACCTCTTCCCCACCTCCAAGGGAAGCTTTCTCAGCCCTAAGTAGTTTTATCTGCAAATGTCTCTGTGCACCCCAGTGCACACTGAAGTCAATCTGTGTTCAGCCTGATTGAGTAAGAGTTTTCCTAAACAAAAATGAGTCACTCAGATGTTCAAAGCTGAATACAGGCCTATGTGGAGAGATGATCCAAAGTCATCTTTGACATAAATTCGGGTTGCAGAATGAGATTTCTATGCAATGATTTAAAGAGAGAATGATTTTTCAGAAAAGACAACAGAAAACAATTGAGGTCAAAAAGACACATTACAGTTCTCCCCTCCCCGAATGAAATTTCACCAAATACATTTCTCAAGCCATAAAAAAAAAGTACTATTTCTTTCAGGCTTCCGAGTCTTCATAAAAATATCTCTGTCAGGCCAGATGGAGCAATCTTACAGGCAAGCACATTTATAAAAATATTAGTGAACATATCTGTTTAATCTACCATATACCCACTCATATTGAGCAGCTCTGGTTTAAAATGTTACTCTTTACAGTATTCTCCTTGATGCCATTTATAATTACTGCACACCTGGCTTGGGTTTCTCACCGACAGCTCCCTGAAACACCATGTTGCAGCTCACTGTTACTGTGTGTTTATTCTGAGGGTGCTAATATCCTGATTATTTAATTTAATTCTTTTTTCCTTTTTTCATTTTCTAGTGAAGAGTTATAGATTGCCTACAGGTCTGCTTTGTACCTCATTGATCTTAGCTAACTGAACGGTAAATACTGTTATAAAACCAACCACATTAGGCAGTGGACTTTAAGTGGCAGATCATAGGTCCTTGCTGTCAGAATCCTCCCCTGCGGTTTTACAAGCATGTTGTCATCATGCAGGTTAGAGTTAAATACTGTGAAGTACTGATTTTGTAGTATCATTTTATAGTATCATTTACTAACTACTCTGTTTATAGGGGTTAATGCCAAGTTTCCATCTGATAGCTTGGAGCTATGGATCGCTCAAAAAAATCTTACCTTATTCCAAAAATAACATAGATAATGACTTGCATTTGCAAGTTAGTGTTGGCAGATGGCATATATTGCCACATTTTTAGGAAATCATTGACTTCACTAAGGGCAAATCGTGCCTGACAAACGTGGTGGCCTTCTATGACAGGGTTACAGCGTTGGTGGATAAGGGAAGAGCGACTGACGTCATCTACCTGGACTTGTGGAAAGCATTTGACGCTGTCCTGCATGACATCCTTGTCTCTAAATTGGAAAGACATGGATTTGAGGGATGGACACCTCAGTGAGCAAGGAATTGGCTGGATGGTCGCACTCA